>NC_057801.1:567452819-567576146 GCF_018294505.1 Triticum aestivum
CACTCGCCCCCACGCTCGCCCTCGGCCCCCGCGCCTCTCCCTCTCCCCCCCAGATCCATCTCCCCTTCGTTCCCCACCGCAACCGAGCGCCGCCATGGCCTCGCCGCCGTGAATCGCGCAGCCACAGTCGCCGCCTCGCCGCGCCTGTGTGTCCGTCGACGCCTCCATCGTCTTCCTCGTCCACCAGAGGCCTCAGCTGGAGCGGGAGAGCCCCGAATCGTCGGATCCCCTTCGTCCACATCTCCGGCTGCCGCGTTCTTCACCAACTCCGGCGACACCCCTCTGCTGCTACTAAGCCACCAAGTGCCACCGTGCGTGCCGCTAGGTGAGCTGCCTCCCCCCCTTTGCCCTCTAGCTCCCCTAGCTCATGCTCTAACTAGCCCGTCGCCGTGCCGAGACTCTGGTCGCCGCGGTGTACCTCGCCGCCGTGGCCACCGCCGCCGTCACGCTCGCCCGAGCCCACCGCTGTACCCCTGGGGTTCCTAGGAGCCCAACGCGCCAGCGCACGCTCTCTCCCGTGCCTCCTAACGCCGTCCCCGTTGGGCGCCCGAACGCGCTGCCGCCTGCGCTCGTCGCCGGAGTGCCTCCGGTGACCAAATGGTCACGGGCCAGCGCCCGTTGTGTTCGCCGCCTCGCGTATAACTCGCCTGGCCTCCCCTTTCTTTCGCAAACACGGTGCCACGCCGTTTCCTCCCGCGCCCGACTCCGGCCGTCCGCCAATGAGCTCGCCGCGCTCAATTCCGGTCATCCCTGCCGCCACGATCACCACCGCTGGACGCGGCGCAGCCGTAGCTCTCGAACGCGCCCGAAAACTCGATGAACGGTGCCCTGTAGGTGGTTTCCGGCCACCTCCCGAGCCGCGCCGCCGCAGTTTGCCTCGCCGGCGACGTTCCGGCGCCGTCCGCCGACGTGGCTAGGCAGGCCCCCACCCCTGGGTCACTGCCAGTGGGCCATGGGGGCCCCGTTGACTGGACTGACCCAGTCAACGTGCTGACGGGGCAGCCCAGTGGCACTGGCATGCGGGGCCCATGCCATAAACAAATAAAATAAATAGATAATTGGCTAATTAATTAAATAAATTAATTAAAACCTAATCTCTCACTGACTACCGGGCCCCACCCACTAATTAGCCTATTTAGTTAGTTTTAAAAAACTCTGTTAGTACCCTGTCAATGACATGTGGGTCCCACTGGACCCATTCGTCTGGTTTGACTGGTCAACCGACCAGTTGACATGCTGACATCACTCTGATGTCATGCTGACGTCATCATTTACTATTCTGGATAATGTTGGATTTAAATAATTAATTAAATTCCTGAAAATGAGTTAAATCTTTAGAAAATCATATCTTCTAATCCGTAACTCGGATGAAAATACTTTCTACATGAAAGTTGCTCAGAACGACGAGACGAACCCGGATACGCAGCCCGTTCGTCCACCACACACCTCTAACATACCAAACACGTAACTTTCCCCCTCCGGTTCATCTGTCCGAAAACGCGAAACACCGGGAATACTTTCCCGGATGTTTCCCCCCTTCGTCGGTATCACCTACTATCGCGATTGGGCACACCTAGCATCGTTACTTGTCATGTCATGCATCGATATGCATTTGTTTGCATTGTATTCATTGTTTCTTCCCCCTCTTCTCTCCGGTAGACTACGAGACCGACGCTGCTGCTGCCCAGTTCGACTACGGAGTTGACGACCCCTCCTTCTTGCTAGAGCAACCAGGCAAGCCCCCCCTTGATCACCAGATATCGCCTATTCTACTCTATACTGCTTGCATTAGAGTAGTGTAGCATGTTACTGCTTTCCGTTAATCCTATTCTGATGCATAGCCTGTCATTGCTACTACAGTCATTGATACCTTACCCGCAATCCTAAATGCTTAGTATAGGATGCTAGTTTATCACCTTTGGCCCTACATTCTTGTCAGTCTGCCTTGCTATACTATAGGGCCGTGATCACTCGGGAGGTGATCACGGGTATATATTATACATACTTACATACTATACAGATGGTGACTAAAGTCGGGTCAGCTCGAAGAGTACCCGCGAGTGATTCACGGATTGGGGGCTGAAAGGACCTTTGTCCCGACGGCCCTCTGTGTGGATCTTTGTGGCGGAGCGACAGGGCAGGTTGAGACCACCTAGGAGACAGGTGGGCTGGCCCTATTCGGCGTTCGCGGATATTTAACACGCTTAACGAGATCTTGGTATTTGATCTGAGTTGGCTACGAGCCTATACGCACTAACCATCTACGCGGGAGTAGTTATGGGTATCCCGACGTCGTGGTATCAGCCGAAGCACTTCGTGACGTCAGCGACTGAGCGGCGCGCGCCGGGTTGGACTGCGTTAACGCAACTTCCTTTGTAATGAAGGTTGCTAGGTCTGCTCACCGGCCGCGTACGCAACGTGCAGGTGTGCTAAGGGCGATGGGCCCAGACCCCTGTGCGCTTAGGTTTAGACCGGCGTGCTGACCTCTCTGTTGTGCCTAGGTGGGGCTACGACGTGTTGATCTTCCGAGGCCGGGCATGACCCAGGAAAGTGTGTCCGGCCAAATGGGATCGAGCGTGTTGGGTTATGTGGTGCACCCCTGCAGGGAAGTTAATCTATTCGAATAGTCGTGATCTTTGGTAACAGGACGACTTGGAGTTGTACCTTGACCTTATGACAACTAGAACCGGATACTTAATAAAACACACCCTTCCAAGTGCTAGATATAACCAGTGGTCGCTCTCCCTCAGGGATATGAGGAGGGGATCGCCGGGTAGGATTATGCTATGCGATGCTACTGGAGATGCTACTTGGAGATGCTACTTGGAGATGCTACTTGGAGGACTTCAATCTACTCTCTTCTACGTGCTGCGAGACGGAGGCTGCCAGAAGCGTAGTCTTCGATAGGACTAGCTATCCCCCTTTTATTCTGGCATTCTGCAGTTCAGTCCACCGATATGGCCTCCTTACACATATACCCATGCATATGTAGTGTAGTTCCTTGCTTGCGAGTACTTTGGATGAGTACTCACGGTTGCTTTCTCCCCCCTTTTTCCCCCTTTTCTTTCTTTCTGGTTGTCGCAACCAGATGCTGGAGTCCAGGAGCCAGACGCCACCGTCGACGACGATCCCTACTACACCGGAGGTGCCTACTACTACGTGCAGCCCGCTGACGACGACCAGGAGTAGTTAGGAGGATCCCAGGCAGGAGGCCTGCGCCTCTTTCGATCTGTATCCCAGTTTGTGCTAGCCTTCTTAAGGCAAACTTGTTTAACTTATGTCTGTACTCGGATATTGTTGCTTCCACTGACTCGTCTATGATCGAGCACTTGTATTCGAGCCCTCGAGGCCCCTGGCTTGTATTATGATGCTTGTATGACTTATTTATGTTTTAGAGTTGTGTTGTGATATCTTCCCGTGAGTCCTTGATCTTGATCGTACACATTGCGTGCATGATTAGTGTACGATTGAATTGGGGGCGTCACAATCATGCTTTCATATTGATATTTATTGCATTATGGGCTGTTATTACACATTATATTAAAATACTTATGCCTTTTCTCTCTTATTTTACAAGGTTTACATGAAGAGGGAGAATGCTGGCAGCTGGAATTCTGGACTGGAAAAGGAGCAAATATTAGAGACCTATTCTGCATAACTCCAAAAGTCCTAAAACTTCACGGGAAATTATTTTGGAATATATAAAAAATATTGGGCGAAGAAAGCACCAGAGGGGGGACACTAGCCATCCACAAGGGTGGGGGGGGGAGCCCTACCCCCTGGGCGCACCCCCTACCTTATGGGCCCCCTGGTAGGCCTCCGGTGCCCATCTTCTGCTATATGGTGTGTTTTGACCTGAAAAAAATCAGAAGGAAGCTTTCGGGACAAAGCGCCGCCGTCTTGAGGCGGAACTTGGGCAGAACCAATCTAGGACTCCGGCGGAGCTGTTCTACCAGGGAAACTTCCCTCCTGGAGGTGGAAATCGAAACCATCGTCATCACCAACGATCCTCTCATCGAGAGGGGGTCAATCTCCATCAACATCTTCACCAGCACCATTTCCTCTCAAACCCTAGTTCATCTCTTGTATCCGATCTTTGTCTCAAAACCTCAGATTAGTACCCGTGGGTTGCTAGTAGTGTTGATTACTCCTTGTAGTTGATGCTAGTTGGTTTATTCGGTGGAAGATCATATGTTCAGATCCTTAATGCTATTAAATACTCATCTAATTATGAACATGAATATACTTTGTGAGTAGTTATGTTTGTTCCCGAGGACATGGGAGAAGTCTTGTTATAAGTAATCATGTGAAATTGGTATTCGTTCGATATTTTGATGAGATATTGTTGTCTCTCCTCTAGTGGTGTTATGTGAACGTCAACTACATGACACTTCACCATGATTTGGGCCTAGGGGAGAGCATTGGGAAGTAATAAGTAGATGATGGGTTGCTAGAGTGACAAAAGCTTAAACCCTAGTTTATGCATTGCTTCGTAAGGGGCTGATTTAGATCCATATATTTCATGTTATGGTTAGATTTATCTTAATTCTTCTTTCGTAGTTGCGGATGCTTGTGAGAGGAGTTAATCATAAGTGGGAGGCTTGTCCAAGGAAGGGCAACACCCAAACACCGGTCCACCCACATATCAAATTATCAAAGTAACGAACGCGAATCATATGAGCATGATGAAAACTAGCTCGACAGTAATTTCCATGTGTCCTCGGGAGTGCTTTGCTTTATATAAGAGTTCGTTCAAGCTTGTCCTTTGCTACAAAAAGGATCGGGCCACCTTGCTGCACCTTAGTTACTTTTGTTACTTGTTACTCGTTACGATATATCTTATCACACAACTATCTGTTACCGATAATTTCAGTGTTTGCAAAGAATACCTTGCTAAAAATTCCTTCTGCTCCTTGTTGGGTTTGACACTCTTACTTATCAGAAGGACTATGATAGATCCCCTATACTTGTGGGTCATCATCTTCTAACTTCATCCCGAAGTTTCTAGTGTCTCTTATGTCCAGAAAAAAAATCGTCAAAAAGTTTCGTGGCATTTGTACTTTGTTTGGTACTAATTTCCTGGAAAACCTAACACACGCAAAAAACAACAACTGGCACTTGACACTAAGTTAATAGGTTAGTCCCAAAAAATGATGTATAATTGCATATAAAACATCCAAGATTGATACTATAATAGCATGGAACAATAAAAAATTATAGATACGTTGGAGACGTATCAATCATTCCCAAGCTTAATTCCTGCTCGTCCTCGGGTAGGCAAATGTTTTTGATGTGGAATGCTACCTAACATGTTCATCATGTAATCTCTCTTTTGTGGCATGAATATTAAGATCTGAATGATTCAAAGCAATAGTCTATAATGTGACATAAAAAGAATAATAATAAGGCATACCAATAAACAATCATGCCTTTCAAAATATGATTGCTAAAAAACATTATCCCTACAAAATCATATAGACTTGTTATGCTCCATCTTCTTAACAAAATATAAATCATGCACTATCCCGGTGTTAGCCAAGCAATTGGTTCATACTTTTTAACGCGCTTCAACATTTTCAACCCTCGCGCAATACATGGGCGCAAGCCATGGATATAGCACTATGGGTGGTATAGAGTATGATGGTAGAGATAATATGGAGAAGACAAAAAAGGAAGTCTCACATTGACGAGGCTAATCAACGGGCTATGGAGATGCCCATCAATTGATGTCAATGCAAGGAGTAGGGATTGACATGCAACGGATGCACTAAGAGCTCGGAGATGTCAATGCAAGGAGTAGGGTTGGCTATGGAGATGCCCATCAATTGATGTCAATGCAAGTTATGAAAGCTCAAAAAGAAAACTAAGTGGGTGTGCATCCAACTTGCTCACTCATGAAGAGCTCGGGCATTTGAGGAAGTCCATCATTGAAATATACAACCCAAGTTCTATAATAAAAAATTCCCACTAGTTATATAAAAAATGAAATCATTGGAGATTCTCTATATGAAAAACATGGTGCTACTTGAAGCACAAGTGTGAAAAGTATAGTAAATGCCCCTTCTCCCTTTTTCTCTCTCTTTTTCTCTTTTTTTGTTGGGCTCTTTTTGGCCTCTTCTTTTATTTCCTTACATGGGACAATGCTCCAATAATGAATATGATGATCATCACACTTCTATTTACTTACAACTCAAAATTACAACTCAACACTAGAACAAAATATGATTTCATATGAATGCCTCTGCCGGTGTACCAGAATGTGCAATGATCTAGCGTAACATGTATAAAAAATGATGAATGGTGGCTAAGCCACAAATACTATGTCAGCTATATGATCATGCAAAGCAATGTGACAATGATGATGTGTGTCATAAAAACGAAACAGTGAAAGTTGCATGACAATATATTTCAGAATGACTATGGAGATGTTATAATAGGTAGGTATGGTGGCTGTTTTGAGGAAGATATAAGGAGGCTTATGTGTGATAGAGCATATCATATCACGGGGTTTGGATGCACCGGCGAAGTTTGCACCACATCTCAAGTCGTAAAGAACTCACATTAGTCGTAAAGAACTCACATACTTATTGCACGGTACCGAATTGGCGTGTGACACATATGCATGTAGTTTGGTAGTTATGTTCGGGGCTACTAGGATCCCGCCGTTACATGGAACACATCTCCCATAACAGTCAAATCGTGGACATGTCACCCCCCCTTCGAGTGCCTACTCGGGTGCGACGTGACACAAGGCTCTGGAGTCCCTATGCACTTGTGACTCGGTCCGTGGCACATTCGCACGGCATTCTCCTCTGACAAAGTATCCTTACTCACTGTTACACATCTAATTGTTTGGTCATATTGGCATGACCCACTGTTACTCACATGTCTCACTGTTATCGGGTTTCAATTCTACTGATATCCCCTCGTCCTTGAAAGAAGTCACAAAAGTATCGGTTGATACTTCACGATATTTATTCTCAATATGTATATCCGCGTTTCTAATAACGCAATCATAAGGCAAATTAATAAACAATATCTTCATTCGAAAATAAATATCTTCCCAAAAAACATCGCATCGATGCCTATATATACGGCGTCGGTTGGGATGTGTGCCCCGCCCTCGTGATTCTTTCCCTTTCGATTTGTCCCCTCCGTCGTCATTAGCTCTCCTGACGCCTTCTCCACTCCTAATCGCCATTACAATCCTCTTCCGCCGCCGCCGCCGCTTAGGTCTCGCCCCGTCCAAACCAAGCGATCCAGAACCACACCGCCGACCGTAACAAAAACAAGATCCGCCGCTAGGCCTACGACCAACATCGTCGGCGGATCTAGGCGACTCCATGGCCGGGGCCCCTGGACCACGCGGCACTGGCGTCCGCCGCGTACCATTGAGGCGCGTCGCGCAGTCAACTTCAAGTTCTTCTTGCCCTTGTTGCTGCGACAATTCTCACTGGGGGAGGAAGGACAAAAAAGGTACAATCTAATCGGAATCCAGTAAGTTTTGGTCGGCAGATGTAGATCAAAGTTTG
The DNA here is from genome assembly GCF_018294505.1 of Triticum aestivum. Classification (NCBI taxonomy): domain Eukaryota; kingdom Viridiplantae; phylum Streptophyta; class Magnoliopsida; order Poales; family Poaceae; genus Triticum; species Triticum aestivum. The sequence continues at coordinate 567,460,352 of NC_057801.1, forward strand.
GTAATTTGTTGAAGCGTTTGTGGAAAGTTTGGGATGGGCTTTCCCGGCGCATGGCTCAAAGCCCCCTTGGATGTGATCTGAAAGTCCAATTTGCCCCCTCCGGCTTTCTGGCCTCCGCCTCTGGTCGGTCCCCAAAATTGCCCAACAATCCGTGGTCCGCCGCACGGGCGCGCCGCATCTCGGGTCAGAAAAAGAGTACCTGGCCCTTTTTTTCCGGACGAGACTTGCCTGCTCCCCTCGCGTGTGCCCATCCGTGCTCCCGCGTACGTGGCTTAATTTGATTGGAATAAAATAAGGCCCGGCCCCACCCCCTTAAAATCAGGGGGATGATTAGATTAGAAAAAGAAAAGAAAAAAAAACAGACGTAGGATGAAGTGGGAGCACGGATGGGAGCATGGAGAAGGAGCAGGCAAGCCGGATCTTTTTTTTTCCCTCCTCCGCTCTGGAAATTCGTACCGGACCTCTGTGAGTGTGAGGAAGAACGGGACACATCGCACGCCTCATCCCTCGTCGCCGATATATATAAATTCCCCAATCCAAATATTCTCGTCACTTTCTTTCTCCCCCTCCCTGTCTCCTGTCTGCCCATTTCGTCGCGCCGCCGCCACCGCCGCCGCCGCCACAACACTTTCTCGGCTCGCCGTTGTGGCCAGCTGACGCAGGTAAAGGCCTAGGCCGCCCCTGGAGTCCACCGGATCGGCGCCCCCCCACCGCCCACCGGTCGCCGGCGCGCAGTTGCAACGCTTGCGGCGGATGCCCGTGGGGACTGGGGGTTAGGGTTCGAGGGTTAGGTTCCGACCTGTTTGGTCGGCGATTGCGGATTACGAGTCGTGAGTGAATTCTCCTTGGCTGATGGGAAGGCGTGCTAGGTTTTTTCCATCTGCTTTTAGATACGACCTGTCTATCTGTCAGTAAAATTCGGTGGCAGAGTGCCCCTGAACCGGGTTAATCTGGCTTTACCAGGAGCCTTGATGGTTCAGTACACGTTTGTTAGAGTTTTTCGTTTTGAGGTACTATTGGTGTTGGGTTCAGCCTGAATTCATAATTCTATTGTTTTGTTGCACAGTTGTAGCGAAGCTGAAGCTCGACCTCTTTGTCAAATCCTTGAAGTCTGGAGCCATGTTAGGTGATGCGTTGGGGGATGATGATCAGAGTGTGTCCGGTGATTCCATGTCTGAATGGCGGTCCTGTGACCAGGTCGACAATGGGAGCCCGTCGACGTCCCCTCCCTTCTGGGACACTGATGGCGAAGATGATGATCCTGGTGAGCAATAGACTTTCTTAGCCTCATATGCTTTTTCATTATTGTATAAGATAGGTAGGCATTTGTGGTAGTAATTTTTTCAGTGGTAACTGTGGCTACGTTTTCATTTAGCTGATGTTATTATCTCAGGGCCCTGTCCTTCAAATTTATTCGGGCGACATACTTGGAGAATTCAGAACTTCTCAAAGGAGAAGAAGAGAGAAATGAAAAGTGAACCATTTGAAGCTGGTGGTTTTAAGTGGTAGGTTCCTAATGGTTAATTAAAATAATGGTGTTATTATATTTCTCTTCCCCACTTCTTTTTGGGTCTGATGATGAACCAAGATTGAAATGTGTCTGGTTTATTATTCCTTTTTATGTCCTATCATGGATTCACAAGTATCATTGGACTTTCTTAACTTGAATATTGTTGATTGCTAGTATACAGTGCTTTCTGGCTCATGTTTTTTTCTTGACAGTGCTGTAACTAAGAGCCTGTTGCCTGTCAAATCTTTCATAATGGTGTTTAAACTCTAGTTCCCTCGTTGTTAGTGGGCTAGTCATTATTATATTGAGCATGGTGCTAGAATCTTCATTTTGATTGTACACATGCTTAATTGTTCACTGAGTCCTGAAAAGAAAGCTTTGAGTATCTGTAAGGAACCAGCTGTGTATAGTTAAAGCTTGTAATTACTGTTGATGTCTGATACAAAGAAGGTTGATCTATAGCTTGAATCTCTCTGTTGTGTTGAAAAGCTTTGTGTATCTCAATGGTTTCTGTTTGTTAAATTTCTTATGGTTGTGGTACATCTTTGCTAGCATTAGGCATGACACTGATTGATGTATAACATACTACCTTCCAGTGCAGCTATTTTAAAAGTGTTTTTCGTTGTGTTTCACCTCTTCCCAGCATTGAACTAAAACCATGACAAGTATTATGGAATGGAGGGAGTAGTAGACAATTTTTGCACTCCAAATTTTTTTCTTCTCTATTCTTGTAATTTTCATACTCGCAAGACCCTTTAGCCAGTTAGTGATGCAAAGTTTTAAACCAGCTTTATTCCCTTATGGCATGCTATATCATTATCATATGTTGATACCTTAGTATGCGATCTTTATTTTTTGTAGGTACATTCTAGTTTACCCTCAAGGGTGTGATGTCTCCAATCACTTGTCATTGTTTCTATGTGTTGCTGATCATGACAAACTCCTTCCAGGTTTGGTGTTATTGTTTTACCATGTCGCCTAAGTAATATTTTGTCCCCAAACTTATTTTTCAGTCACTGGCTTGATACTTTCAGGATGGAGCCAGTTTGCACAGTTCACCATAGCTGTTGGCAATCTCGACCCTAAGAAAGTTAAATATTCTGGTAAAGATTGATGGTGGTTTTTTCTCCATGGAGCTAATAACCAATTAGGGGTTAACTAAGTAATTTTGCAGACACCTTGCACAAATTCTGGAAGAAGGAGCATGATTGGGGATGGAAGAAGTTCATGGAGTTGTCAAAGATCCAAGATGGTTTTCTTGTTAATGATGTTCTCGAAATCATAGCCCAAGTTCAAGTTATTAGGTAGTATTGAATTTTCAGGATTGATGCTTCGAACAGTTTTTCCTACTTTGGCAGTACTGAAAGTCTTTAATTTGATTGTTCACACTGCACACTTGAGTTTAATTGTTTTTGTTAGCATTTGATGCTCTTCTAGATAATTAAACTTTTAATGTTATGTTGTGATCTTGTATGCCCTAATTTTATCCTGGTCCTGTTAGAGGTTGTAGTTGCATATTGCTCATGCATGCATGTAGAAACCTTGTTGGACTGTTTCTGATTGTAGTATCCAGAGTTACTTCTTATGTTCAGTCTGTCAAGTCACTTTGTATTGTTTAATATATGCCTACTATTATGTGGTCGGCCATTTGGATATACTGAGAATCGTACTCTAGCCATTGTCTCTAATTTTCTCAGCATTAATTGATCGCAAAACATTATGTAACTCCTTTCCTCTGTCTTTTTTATCAAATGGAGGGAGAAAGTGGACCGCCCATTTCGTTGCCTTGAGCGTCCTTATCGACGAGAATTACTCCGTGTCTATATGACAAATATAGAGCAAATTTACCGTCGCTTTGTTGAAGAACACAGAAGTAAACTTAGCAATCTCATTGAGGACAAAATGAGATGGTCCGGGTTAGTCAGTTACTTCTAGAATTTTATATGTTGTCATCTTGTGAATAGTTAAATATTTGTAACTTTAATTGCAATGCATTCTTCCTTGGTGTTGCAGTTTTTGTGCTTTCTGGCTTGCAATTGACACAAGCACAAGATATCGCATGTCCAGAGAGAAGAGTGACGTCATATTGAAAATAATTGTGAAGCATTTCTTCGTAGAGAAAGAAGTCACTTCAACACTAGTTATGGACTCCCTGCATACGGGGCTGAAGGCACTTGAGCACCAGTGCAGGGGAAAGAAAGGTAGAGGAAAATTAATGGACTTGGAGGAGTTATCTGCGCCTATGGTCCATGTTGACATGGACACATTTGCTTTAGCTGGTGATGTCCTAGCTTTGCTTGAGAGGGCAGCTTTAGAACCCTTGCCTTGTCAACCTCTATCTCCAAAGGATGACAAATGTTCCCAGAGCCGCACTAAGGTAGTATTGGTGTATTGATTTATTAGTGCAATTTTTAGGTTTTTACGGTAATTTAGGCCCCCCCTATACCTCCAACTATGAATTCTCCTATGACGCCGTTTTCCTATCCTTGGTATTTCTATTATTTGGCCGCAATGACATGGAATTAGCTTCTTTTAGCTCAGAATTTGTCTGCTATATCCTATGCTGTGATTCTTCCCTTGTTCCCCAGTCAACATGATTGTTTTTGTTAATTTTCAGACATCCTTTTGCATAATGAAGTTTCCCGTCCCCATCCGGAGTTTATTTTCTTGAATCTTCCATTTGCAATGGAGGTTCTTGGTTGAAACAGGCCGCAGAATTTTTAGATGAGCTATATCGATTCCAATTGTTCTTATATGGTCATTTGGTTTAGCTGGCCAGATAAGCTTATGCTGCAATCAGTGGAAAATGCACCACACTTGATATTGGTAGACAGTACCTAAGTGCAATTATCTGGTTATATTATTAAGCCGCCCAACCTGGTTTATCCGAATGAATGCATTTCTAAAGACTACCCCAGTATATTCCTATTTGTTTCTAGACTCATTAGTGTGCTAATTAGTTATATTATGTTTGGTGGTTGCAAGCGGTACTTTTATTTTCTGCAGTATAATTATTGTCATGCTGCTAATTTTTCATTGTTATCATCTTTGTAGGCTGGTAATTCTGGCGAAGTTAAAGTTTCAATTGAGCATGAAGAAAAGCGCCTAACTGAGTTTGGTCAGAAGATACTTGAAACATTTGTTCTGTCTCATATATTTAGGTAAAAGGTTTATCTATTTCCATCTTGTAACCTCCGCCTGATTAGGTTACTTGGTCGATATCATTACTTTGGACAACAATTTATTGCCTTTGCTATGTCTTCCTATGTGTGATTTGTTAGTACCATCATGTGTGCAGTCCTTGATCAACTCGATGATTTATGTGGTCCCTGCATTAAAGTTTTTACGTTGCTGAGTAACTATTAAATTGTTCAATGATTTCCTGCTGTTTAGCATTGAAACTGTACCTGTAAGTCATATCATTGCTGAGTAATCATGAAATTTTTGCTGCTATTTTGCATTGAGATATACCTCTAAAATCTTAGGAAAACTGAATAAATTATTTTTTACAGCAAATTTGAGCCTGTCCTTTAGTTCTGCTTAGAAATATAAGGATGTAGTCTCATATCTTTGATATTTGCACTAGATAACGTTGTGTGCTTTGCATCACTTCTGTTTTGTTTTTGTGTTAGTGGGATTGAGGTCGCTTATCAAGAAGCTGTCTCTTTGAAGAGGCAAGAAGAGCTTATTCGTGAAGAGGAAGAAGCTGGGCTCCTTGAAAGTGAGATGAAGGGGAAGCGCAACAATACCACTGAAAAGGAGAAGCGTGCAAAGAAAAAACAGGTCACACTCTTACTGTTGTTCAGCACACATCCCCTCTTTTTAATTCCTTGCATTGACACTGCTTCAAAAAAAAAACTTACATTGAATGGCCCATAGCAGGTAGCAGGGTGAGATAACGACAGCTTTTCTTTGGTTTTAGTTTACTTGAACAAGTTTGAACGGGAAGAATGCCCAACCACTTGACATATTGAAAGCAAATTTACTGTTGGATTCTTCGAATGATTATTCTTGTTTTTCACTATATTGTATCGTTTTGTTTTTGGTTGGCTTGCTGTTATGGTTATTTTCCAGTTAAGAGTTCCAAGCTTTGGTTGAGCTCGCATCTCTTCTCCCCTGTTACGAACGAGCGGCCAGTAGTGTTTCGTGCTGGGACTGATCCAAATTAACAAGATTTACGGGCTGGAATATGAAACAAAAACAAGTTGCCCCTATTTCTAAGTTGAAATTTGCTGCTTCCGTATGGCATTTTACTATTTTCCTTGTAAAAAGCATAAATCGTTGAATCGTCATTGTGAGCTAATGACCACATGCCTGTTCTAAGCACACACCTGAAATTCTGGCATCAATTTATGCATAATTGACAAATGTTAAACTTCTCTGTTGAGCCTAAACATGCATGGTCCAGTTTGACTAGTAACTCTTTATTTTGTTTAATTGATCATTTCATGCTAGTCTTATTTTCTTCTGAATTTACTTCCAGATTTTGTTGAGACATTCAAGCTGCAGAAGCTGTTCTTGTGAATACGTTACTAGGATAAGAATTAGTTGGATTTTGCCTCATCTCTTTACTTAGTTGGATTTTTCACTTGCATAATCTTGAATTACCTTTTCCAGGCCAAACAAAAAAAGAACAATCGGAAGGTTAAAGACAAGGATAGAGAGGAAAAATCTGATTCAAATTTTGCAGAGAAGGATCAAGATGAAAGCACAATTCATGATAGTGAGGATTCTAAGCAGGCAGGACAAGTAGCCATGAAAGTTGATACCTCCGAAGAAGGTGCTTCAGACATCTCAGACAATTTAGATGGGTCAGCTGAGGTATGTCAAACTGATGCAGGTGACAAAATTTCACAACCTGTGAATGGGGTGAATGATGTTGGTGTTGAGATGAAAAATGTGCATACTGGGAAGAACTCTACCGTGGAGCACAAGCCACTGCCGTGTTTATCAGAATCTGCTACTATGAACATTATGCAAGGCAAAAAAAATAACTTGCTAGACAGTTCTAGTCAGAAATCACTTCATAGGTTGGTTAGCACTATCTCAAGTTTTATCGCTTCTCTTAGCATGGCATTCGCAGCGTCTTTAATTGAATCTATGTACAGAGGGAAAACTCCACGGACGAGGGTCATAAGCAGCAAGAACGTTCCCAAAGATGAGGATGATCTCCCCTCTAGCACTACTGGTGGTTCAGACCGCAATACATCTGGCTGTGGACCAGCACCAAAGCCTGACCAGGAGACTGTTCTAACCACCTTAAAAGATAGGCTTCGGAAGCTTGGGCAACGCCTACATGAGGTCAGAATAGTTTTCATTAAGCAGTATTGGGCATTACTTTCTTACCAGTTTTTTAGTAGTCATTGACTAATCCTAGTTGTGCAAATGGTCATCTTAATCATTTGATAATTATCCTTAGTTTTGTACTAAACATATGGCTTATCATTAGTTCGTACTCCCTCCGTTTCTAAATACAAGCCCCTTTAGAGATTTCAATATGGACTACATACGGATGTATATAGACATATTTTAGAGTGTAGATTCACTCATTTTGCTCCGTATGTAGTCCATATTGGAATCTCTAAAAGGTCTTATATTTAGGAACGCAGGGAGTAGTTTTTTTTTTTTTAATCTGGAGGCTATTGATAGTAGCTTAATGTTTGCACGGTATGATTTTGTAAAAATTGGCAACATGTTTTGCTATAAGTATTGTATCGGAGTTTGAATGGTTACACAATTAAATTGCAGTAACATTCACCAGACAGCTATTCCTAGTACTCCTATATAGCTAAGCCTGTGCTTTGCTACGATTAACAAAATTAATAATGATCACATTAAAAAATTATTTTTGGCTTAGTGTCATGCTCTGCGTTTGTGCTCCCTGTCATCTCCATTTTTTAGAGATTTTCTGGGAGTTGGTTGAGTTAGTTTCTTTGGGTGCTAAATTGTATTTTAGTTAGTTAATTTATTATATTTTGTTTGAGATTTTTAGTAACTGGGAGGTCGAAGGCGTGACGAACAGCATGACACCAGTTCCCATTTATAAGATACAGTAAAGATCATGGATATGTTTTAGCTAGGCTTGTATTACTCTTGGAATTTCTCCTCTTTTCTTTATACGAATGATCGCATGAACTGTGGGCAAAATCTTTGAATAAAAAATAGCCAGTTTGCATGTTAGTTCATGTCACCAAATAAAAATCCAAAATCTCTTATAAGACAACTAATTTGCTCAACAAACTTTGTCCTTTTTCATACTATTTACATTTAGTGGAAGTTCTGCATGTGGGTAAATGTAAACGATTTCAAAACACAAGTCATCTAATTTTGCAGTCCTTTTTGAGGGAGTACTTATTGGGATTCACTTCTTGAGTCAGAATTTTGTTTGAGATCTTTCTAGTCATTTCATAGTAAAATTCCAATATATTTAACCATTGGTTCCTATGTAACACTTCAATGAGTTGTTTCTTTACTTTGTTTTTGTACTGCAAAAGGTTGATAAGCCTGTTTCCATTTATGCATGTTTCAGAAGGAAAATGAGGGCAGGAAACTAGAGGGACATTTGGAAAAGAAAGCAGCAGCTGAGGCAGTGTCCTCATCATCCTCATCCAGTTCTTTGGATAAGACTCCTAATGTTGTGAACAGACCAGAGCAACCTTCCGTGACTAGTCCTGATGCAAGTATGTATGCACCACCTCATTCTCAACCTGTAATCACCAATGGTGCTAACGGAGCCATTCCAGCAACGCCCAAAACCACCGTAAGCACAAAATCTGGACCTGCTGTTGCTCCAAGTAAGGTCAAACCAGCTTTGAATCTGAAAATAGATAGAGCTACTTCAGTCACCCCAAGATCGCTGCCAGTTGATAAAGCTGCTACACTTCCTTCAACCTTGTCGCTAGCAAACAAAGCTATTCCAGTTCCCCCCCAATCGTCTACACCATGGGTTGCTAAGGCCGCAAAAGGTATTCCAGCCCCCCCAAAACCATCTGCACAGTCTAATAAGGTTACTAAAGCTGCTCCAGTTCCCCTGAAGTCACCTACACCACAGGTTGAAAAAGTTGCTAAAGCTATTCCAGCTCTGTCAAAATCACCTGCACCTCAGGTTAATAAGGTCGCGCCACCTAATGCAGCACCACGACAGTTGCCTTCGGTGTCTTATTCAGAAGCTCGAAAAAGTGCAGTTCCCAAAAAGATTGTTGGCACTTCTGTTCCGCGAACTTCTACTGCAGTATCAAGGCCTTCAAGTGCTCCTCTGTTCCAGGCACCAAGGTCAACTTTGCCACCCATACCCGGAGCTCAAGTTCCCCCATCACAGTCACGTTCGTTGACTGCATCTAGACGATCCAGCAACGAGCCCTCTGCTCCTGTGCCAAGTTACGTACCGCAGTCCTACCGAAATGCCATCATCGGTAAGGGTAGTCTTGATACTACCTTGTCAAGTTCTGATAAGGTAACCTCTCCAGGCCAAAGCAATGCGATTTCGCAGCCACTATCAGCATATGCATTGGGAACATCTGCCATGTTGCCTCCTGTTGGAAGGAATGGCCAGTTACCCGGTAATCAAGGATTCATGTCTGGGCAGGGCAATTTGGATACCCTTGATAGCTGGCACCCATGGAAAGGTATCAGTGATGCTAAAGAACACATGCTGAGGGATGATACTACATACCAACAGATGACCAATGGTGATGCGCGCATACTCCCATGGAGTGACAATTCTTATCAGCAAGCAAGCAACAGTGGAACAGAAGAACAAGGCAGATTTGGGGGAATTCAACATAGGCAGTTCCAGAATGAGATTCCTACAAATTTTGACTCACACCAGCTGCAGGGTTCAGTGGGGGAGGAATTCCCGCATCTTGGCATCATCAATGACTTACTTGAGGAGGAACAAAGCAATGTGAGCATGGCAGAGCCTCCTATCCATGAATACCATCCATTCGGCTTGCCATTTTCTCCGGGAGGCAACTTCACAGAGGCTGACATGACTTCGTCAAGTAGTTCTGGCCAGTTGAACTTGAACGGCCATTACTATGACAGGCTGAATGCTCTACACAGGCTGGGAGAGGGGCAATTTTCCACATTGGGTGCTTATTCCAATGGAATGGCCGACTCCTTTTCATCCAAGCCTTGGCTGTATAGCTATCCTAATCCAATGGTGAATCCTGGAGTTAACGGGTTTTCGCAGCAGATGGGGGACTACACCAATTATGCAAGTGGGAGAACGAATGAGGAATACATGTATCGCCGTGCCAACGGTCAATGGTGATGCTTGTTTTACACCAATTTCCATAATGAATCTGCTTGTAAGTTGTAACCGAACATGGTGCAGGTCCAAGGTCTGCTCAACCGTAACTTCTCATTCTCCTTCTCATTCCAAAAGGAGAGAAGAAAAAAGGATACATTATGTAAAGTGTTGCAGTTTAGTCTATTAACTGATTGTTAGAGTGCTTATATGTTTCTTCCCTTATTCTCTGTTTTGCTTTGTTCTGTCTTACTGTTATATGACTGCAGCTAACGAATCGAACATGGGGTTTTGTCGCCGACAGAGAGCTGTTAGGAACCAAGGTAATAAGTGATGTGATTTTGCAGCACCTGCACATCTTTGGTAGGATGCCAGGATCATGGAACTTAGACAGAATTGTAGATACTATAGAAGTCACAAGTCTCAACCAGGTTACACACACACACACACACACACACACACACACTTCCTGTTCAGTACCAAGTACTGATCACTTGTTTATAACAAAATCAGTAGGCCACTTGGTATGTTGTTACCCACTACTATGTCCATATCCAAGACAAACTGACTCGTCTCACAAAGAAAAGAAAAGAAACACATGCCAGTATACTTGCCAAGTTCTTTTGTGTAAAATCTCCCTCAATAGCCAAAAACAAAGTTCCTAGATGTAGCAACCTAAAAACTATTTCTTTTCTTTTGGAGCACAAAAATATACAATGTACAAGTTGGGTGGGAATCTGATGCACGAAGAGGTTTTGTGTGAAGAGCTAAAATCCACAATGCTATTTGCTCTCAATGGCAATAGCTCGGAGTTCTCTGAGGTTGCAGGCAATTTCCCTTATGAATTGCGCGCCTTCTTTTCCATTCTTAAGGGAGTTTATGCTGTGCTCGAGGAAATCCCGGTCTCCTTCTAGAGTCTTCAATCTTTTATTCAAGCTCGAGATTTCCTCTTGGAATGTGGATAGGTCAGCTTCCCCATCCATTCTAGAAGATTGACCTTCCTTAGCCAAGAGAATGGACTCTTGTGTCTCCTCTGTAGCATCTGAATTTGATAAATCTGTAGAAGTATCGTTGTTGGAGTACAAGTGAAGCTTCTTCTCCAGCTTCCTCAAACTTTCTGATATGTATGCCCTCTCATCTTCAAGCAAAGCTGCAGTGCTATTTTGTTCTTCAAAGGGGAGCTGATCATCTTGTTCCTTTATTGGCCCTCCACCTCCAGGTTGTGTCCTGCACTTTTGAAGCTCGGCTTCCAATTCCTGTATTTGATGTTCTCTCTGAGCAAGCAGCTCGTTAGCTTCAGCAAGCGCTTCGCCATCGTACTCTGCTTGCTCCTCCATCATCCTCTGGTAATGAGAGGCTTCCATCTGCATTGCAGCCTTCTCATCCTGCAGCCTGGTGATCATGGCCAGTGCTTGGTTTGCAGCGATCGCCGCGGCGTTCCTCTCTTCTTCCAGCTCCCTGCAGAGGAGGTGTATCGACCTCCGGTCTAGATCAATCTGTCGTCTCAGCCGGTCGATGGTGCTCTCACCTTCCATCTCGCTAACAATGCTTCCGTCCAGCGATTCCAGACCAGAAACATTTCTCTCGAGCGAGATCCTTCTTGTTATGTTCTGCAGTATCAAATCATCACCACGCCCATACGCTCGTGGGCTAGGGCCTGGGTCAAGCCAAGTTGCCTCGAGCCCCCTGGAAGCTGAAAGCTGTGATAGCAGTAGCCTCAGTTCTCCATTTACACTAGCTGAAGAGCCCTTTCCAAGAATCACATCGGTCAAGGTTGGGGATGGGAAACCACTCCTCATGCCAATGGCGAGATTGTAGGCCTCGTTCATGCTGATCTGAGTGCTAAGAGATGGTCTCCTTTCACCAACCGTTTCAATTGTCTGGGGATGTTCCTCAATGGCATCAAGACCCTGAGATACCTCACCATTTGATCTGACAGCAACTGGTGGAATATGAGTCTCTTTAGCATCTGATCAAAATGGTTAAATATAAGGACCACATTTAAAATACTGTGCTGGATGGAAGGTACAAACGAACAAACCTTTTGCTAACAAATCTTTGGAAGTTGAACTGGAAGGATCATGTGATGTCAGTCCATCTATTCCGGTATCACCAGTCCATTCAGCTTTTTTAGGATTATCTTCAACTTCAGCAAGAGTTTCTGAATCGGCACTAACCTGTGAAACGGGGACATCCCTGAAATTATCTGAAAGAGAGTAGAAATGAATCCCGAGATTCAGTTAATATAGATACGTGGATGCTACAGTGGAGAAAGAGAGACAAAACTAAGAAACCTTTCGGATATGTATCTTCTGAAGCAACATAATGATAGTCCTTGGGTACTGGTTCACTTGTAACTGGATTATTAGCCAATGTGCTTCTCTGGTGAAATACGTCACTTGATATCGCAGTGATTTCTGTCCCCTGAGCTTCTTCTGGATCATATTAACAATTATTTGTTGTGTCATGGTGGTTCGATGAATAGAAACAAAATGTCCTTCATTTGGTTATGAATTATTATCAGGATACCATACCTTTTATATTTTTATCCGCTGCAACAGCATAGTGTTGTTCGAGTATTGTGAATTGAGATGTATATGGATCGATGCTGCTGTCATTCGTCCTCTGACATGATTCAGTTTCACAAATAATCTTAGGTAACTCATCAACTGATGCAACTGGAATTTGGGGAACAGTGGCATCTGCACAATTATCCATGCAATTATAGGATCTGTCAACATAAAAAAAAGTGGAAATAGTGGAAGTTATCCAGGTTGGGAAATATGATTTACCTTCTAAAGATAACTCTTCAATGGCAATTAGAGGGCCATGCTGTGATGCTCGTCTTCTGGACGAGATGTCCTCTGCTTCCATTTGGCTCCCACTAATCACACTGTCAGGGTCATAATTCCGAACATGATCTGCCGAACATGCATCACCGGAGTCAGTCACTTTTTGTTCTTCCTGAACATTCATTTCAGATGGCTTGGCCACCGCAGGGGATGGAACACCTGGTATCTCAAAAACTGCATCTTCTTGAAAGTCTCTATTTTCCATATCATAGGCTTCATGAGGGTGAGAATCTCTGCCATCATCAGCACAAGGAACCTCAACCTCGGAGTCAGATGTCATCTGTAGAGCACTGTATCTCTCATGATATGTATGATCACTCTGGTGGTAAATGTCTTTGGTTTCAATTGATTCGTCCAGTTGCCATGATACAGGATAATCCGTGCAAATCTTTGGTGACTTGGCATATTGGAGCTCTCCACTCTTCTGAGAAAACAGCGATACACTCCGTTGTTCAAAATGTTGTGCACAACATGAACAAATTCTAGTAAGAGGAGAATGTAACACACCATCACCCCCCTGAGTACCGTTGAGTACATTGACATCCACGGTGGGCTCACCTGTGTTGTCATTGTTGTTTGGTGTCACTTTTGGAGCAAGTGAGCTACTGCTGCATCCATCACACATACTTTCCGCGCCCACAAGTTTCTGGTGGAGGCGGCAGAAGGCCAAAGATGAGAGCTCTGACTTGTGAGTTTTGCAGATCAATTCCCTGTAGAAGCACGGTTCCTCGTTACCGAGGACATGATCTAGCCTCGAGCAGAACGGACAAGGTACCGGTAGTTTGCAGAGACGGGCAAATCTGGTGATGTGGAAGGAGTAAACTGCGTCGATGAATAGCAGAAGCATCAAGATCCACTCGAGCAATGCCGAGGACAGTGCGACGGGCAATCGCCGCAGGACTGTCATCCTTGTTCCCATTGTCCAACAGTATACTCGAATCTTCACGACAGTTGGTCCAACACGCTGTTTAGATGGTCAGAGGTGGTTGGTGTTGAAGCAGGATCGCTACAAGAAGTCAAAGCAAAGGTTAGTAATCAGCAAAGTGGGAATTTACTTCAGTGTTACAGTTATTCCGCTTGGTGATAAAAGTAACAAGACTTCATTGAAGCTGTAACCTGTAACCTAGAGACATCAGAATTCGGTACGATAAAGCCTTTGCCTTATCATTGAGAAGATGAACGGGAAAATAATGATGGTAGTGTCATTGCAGCGATATAGGCAGGATTGGTGAAGTATAAAGCCAGTCTTAGCTGGAGGGAGAGACCGAATGCCAGGTTGGAAAAGCAATTGATAGCAGCAAGTGTCGGGCACCCACTAGGCAACTACAGTGGCTAATTGGCAATCGCAGATACACTAGACCAAGAATAAATTACGCAGGACAGATGATCCTTGTAGTGAGCTGAAACTTGCTGAGAGCTGAGCAACTAAACTCCGGCAATAACACACCATACTCCGGCAACGAAATCCACTTGGCATAATGGGATTCTAACAGTGATACCAACTTTTCCTCAAAGCTGTGGGTGAAATCCTACCGTCTCAGCTCCCAAATCCCCAATAGAAAATAACTACCAGGAATCTAGGATGCGTACAGAATCAAAGCAAATAAGCCACGAGCTTAAAACTAAGAATAAAAGGAACAACACGGTAAGCAAGAGTTGCTTCCTTGCAAGGCACAGTCCCAGGAAGCAAACTAAGCTCAAATCACGGGTCAGCCACAGAAGGAAATCACAGGAGGAGCAGAGATAGAATTAGAACCTCGCCTGTCGATCCAAGCCGATAATCAGCACGCCGTGAGAGATCCCGATCTGCGACGATGGCCGGAGCAGAGCCAAAAAGGAAGGGGGTGGCGGGCGGGCGGCTGGCTTAAGGCTAAGCAGAGCAGCATCAGGAGGAGGAGCAAAATGATGAGGCGGAAAGGTGGCAGGGAGATATATTCTCCCCACCGCCGAAACGAGCCAAAACCGAAAGCGGGGGCAAGTGGGCGGTGGCCGGTGGCGAGGCCACGACGGGGCGGCGTACCGAAAGGGGGAAAGCCGGACAGCGACGCGGCGCGGTCAGACGAGGGCTGCCCAGCCGAAAGGCGTGCGGTGGTTGAGCTCTTCTGTCTCTTGGTTTTAGTTGGTTTAGTGGTCACTGCTGCTGACTGCTGCTGAGTAGATTAGCGCTAACGGGGGTTGTTCAGAGGGTGCTTGGATGCAGGAGACTATTTTTAGTCTGACTAAAAAAAGTCTATTTTAGAGGCTAAAGTTTCAAGCACCCCTCAGTAAAGAAAGGTTAGGACTAGTCTTGAGGCTAAAATTTTTTAGTCACAGAAAACCTACTAAAATATGTATTAGTCCTCTCTCTCCTCATTTAATTCCTCTCCTTTAACACATGCGAGTTCTGGATTGGAGGGTTTGGAGGATAATAAATGTTTAATAACTTGATTTTAGTCTTTTAGTATTTGGATCCAAGCATGGATGAGGCTAGCAAATTTTAGTCCCATTACTTTTAGTCATGAGACTAAAACGTATCTAAGCATCCTCTTAGGCTGCTCCGCGGAGAATGACGTCTTGATGTGAACGGAGGAATCATATCAATAATGGTGGACTGGAAAGGATGATGGCGGTATTAATTGGGAGTCTGACTCTTCACGCCTCGGGGAGTTTGGCCCGGTCTTCAAGCTATCAAAGCTAGAGAAGAATGAAATTCGCAGGCCAGGCGCGTGCATCTAAGAAACATCTACAGAGCGATCGATTTGCTTCGTGATCTAAACGTATGTTTTCATGGAAATTGGCTGAAAAATGGATGAAATTTCTTAATATTTAATCTGTACAAATACTTTCACGGTCCATTATTATACGCTACCCAGTGGCGAATCCCGGACGAAAATGGAGGGTCGGCTCAAAGTTAACGTAAAAAAAACAAAATGTTCGTTTGAAGAAAATAAACTCCGTCTCGTAATTCCTTTCTCCAAATGTTGATATTTTCTCAGATTACTACCGGAAACATGTAGTATTTAATGAAAAAATTCTGATTTTTAAATATATTAATTTTTGAACAAAATTTTGGATCTGCTTAGCTAAATAGCCATAATTTCCTAGTCCATTTGTCAACCTTCCAAGAATACTACTAGAAACATGTAGTATTTACTGGAGTTTTTGAACAAAATTTTATATCTGCTTAGAGCATTTTCAGTCGGACTAGGCAAATTCAGGCCCTCAACCGCCTCCGGGCGCGTCCGCGGGTACTGACCGTTTAGTCCTCATATTTCTCGTCCAGATCCACATATCTCATATCCGATCATATATCCATACTAAACATGCAACATTGATAAAAACTACATAGATCATAGCCGGACATAGAAACGGACATACAAATGCACAATCCGTTCACCAAAAGATCACAACCGGGTTTGCGCGCGGGCCGTGGAGGAGCCAGTGCTGGCGGGGGAGAGGCGAGGAGGCAGTTCCGGAACTGCCCTCCTCCCGTGTCCACCTTGGATCTCTCGGGGGCAATGCGGAGGGCCAGCTCCTCGTCGATGTCGAGGTCAGAGACGGAGCGACTGCCAGAGCTCGACATGCTCGCCGGAGTCGTCGAACTGGATCAAATCAAAGAAATCAGAGGAGGGGAAGAAGAGACGAAACAAGAGCGGAGTGAGGTAGGGTTACCGGATTGGGGATATTTGTGGGAATGGAGTGGGCTCGGGGTGGGCTAGGCTGACGTGGCGGACGTGCCCGAGCTGCCACACACCCGCCCTATATTTGGGCTGGATATGAGGGGCGCCAGACGGCCCAGACGTTTGAGGTCCGTTTGAGGCACCTGTCTGGATCGAAATTTCGTGACCGGTCAGTGACCGGACCGTCCGCCCGGATTTGAGACGTCCGGCTCTAGATGCTCTCCTAGCCCATTTGTCCAAATGCCCTCAAAGTTTTCCATAATACTATTGAAAACATGTAGTATTTACCGTATTATTTTCGGATTGTTTTAAGCGAGTGTAGCCATCTTTTGTGATAAAATGGATTGCACTTCTGTTCGCTCAGGGAGATATGCTGCACTGCTACTGTTCGCAATGGCTATGTGCATATAGCAGTCGGGCATCTAGCAGTTCGCAGTTGGCTGTTGCTATATTGGGCTGCTGGGCTGAGATGAAGTGTACTAGTAAAAATAAAACGTGTTTTTGAGGGTAGGCTAGAGCCTGTTTAAGCCTAGACTAGTTACTGGACTCGCCACTGTTACATCACATATTCCGTTACATACCTGTCCGACGAGTTCCTTACACCGTTCATCATCTTCTTTCTTCTTTCTTACTAGCAAAAGAGGCTGTGCGTTGCAACGGAAGAGAAAACATAACACACATTCTTAACTCAACAACCATCACTCAAGACCATAATAGGTTCATCTCCTTTGTTTTTGCGAGGCATCATATTTGTGTTGCCGCTTATCCTCCTTCTCACTCTCGCCGGCGATGGCCTCGGTGTTCACACAAAACAATAAAAAGCGTGTGTTGAATATGGTTAATCCTAAGGCGTCTCTCTCTCTCTCCTCCCTCTCCCTCTCCCTCTCTCTCTCTCCCCCTCTCTCTCTTTCGCTCGCTTTCTCTCACTCTCGCGATGAGAAATCTGTTGTTTTCCCTTGCGATATTTTTCAGAGGTATGCACGTGTACTTATCGATGTTTTCTTTTCTGTATATGGTTATAGTGGGGTATTTATTTGCAATCTGGATTGCCGCTGGTATGAAAAAAATAGATCTTGCGCTATAAATTATAAATTTGCTTTCATAATAATATTTTAAAAATATTTAACAGGTAAAATTAACATCATATTTAGATTTCACACATTTTTCTAATAAAATTTCATATATAATATGTTAAAATCGAAGTTACGGTTTAAAAGATAAAGATAATTTAGAAAATCATTTGGTTTGACTCAAATATATTCAAAATAATATTTAAAAATACTTAACAGGTAAAAATAATCTCATATTCATATTCTACATATTTTTCTAATCAAATTTCATATATAACATGTTCAAATTGGAGTTACGGTTTAAAAAATATGGATGATTTTAAAAAGCATTTGTTTGACTTAAATATGATCCGCGGATGAATTACCTAAAACATCAGGGGGGGTTTTGAAAAATGTAAAATAACTGTTCGGGTGTGACTTAAATCCGGACAGCGGGTTGATTTCAAAAAAAAGACAGGGACTTTTGTGTAAAATACGAAAATAACGCTTCGTTTTAATTTAAAACAGAACTGCGGGTTGAATTCTCTGAAATAGAGGGACTTTTCTAAAAAATGTCATGACAGACGAAAGAAATCCAATTTGCTTTATTATTAGGTAAATATTCTGTTTCCTCTTAGCTTCCTGTTCTATTTCCTCCTGTTTTTCCATATTTATTTTTCTTGTGCAATTACTTTCCTTTACGTGATGTGGACCCATCCCTTCGTCCTGTCCTACCTTTTCGCAAGTTCATGTCATCGTTCTTCCCTGTAAATTTGCTACTCTTTTTGCCAACTTTCGATTTTCTCCTCTTAAATATTAATCCTTCTATTCTTCACACTTGCATGCTTCTATTGTGAAATATTAATTTGTTGAAAGACTTCGTTGTCTTCCTTATGAAATTTCCCCCGCCAGATATCATTTCCATTTCGTCCTTCAAAGTGCAATGTTTTTCTATGATTTGATTTCATTTCTAGTCCTAACATTTTTATTCTTGTTCCATCAAGTTATAGTACGTAGTTTTCTTCTGAAACTTACATAGCAGCTTCAGTTCTGTAGTACGTAGCAACTTGTGCCCATTCCGCTGCTTAAATTTCTAAAAACTTATTACTGCACGTAGCCAACAAGTCGTGCAGCCGAGGTACCTAAAATTAATTTTTGTGGTCTGGAGATCACAGACGCCTCAACTTCTTTCTCGCTCCTCTTTCCCCCTCATCTTATTTCTTTCTACTGTCATTCTCTAGATCTACTCTCTTCATAGTCCTACCGGACGTTGCTGCCATCGCTTGTCGGATGTCGATGATGACAATCATCGACGAGCACTGCAACTACCGCCGGTGGTTCTCTATGTCCCCCTTGCAAGTCACGCTACAGAAGAAAACCCCAATGGACCTCAATGCAATTCATGAAATGGAGGTAAATCTCCATGTATCCTTAATCTCAGTTCAAATCAGGCCTGAGTACTTTCCTTTTACTAAACCGGTTGTTGGCACTTTTCTAATGCCCGATTTCTAACGACCTCAGTGGCTTGTGCAACGAGGACAACATTCTGAAGAACAACTGCCTTTCCCTCTTTTCTCCACCAAACTGTAAAGAAAGAAAGGCAAGTTTGAAATATTTATTCGAATCTTGTTCATCAGATGTCTGATTTATTAGTTAGTTAATTATAGTTTTTTTCATAACTATGTGCTCCCTTATTGACTAGACACGATGTAGATCCAATATTCTTTCAATTGCCTCTAATTATTTCATTATGTTTCCAAAGTTTTGCCTTTTAGACCAACCCACATGTCCTTTTAGTATATCCTGATTTCATACAGACTTCAACATAGAACTCGTACCGACATTTTATGGACCAATACCTAGGGATACATAAGTTTTGTTTGGATACCAATTTCACATTCATGTCTACCTATTTGTAATTTTCATGTTTTGTCAGATGACACATTGTTATCTGAAGTATAGTCTTTAAAAAAATAATCTCACCAACATACAATCTTCTTTCTGTAAGAATATTCAGTTCATAATTCTCTGTAAGAATACTTGGCTTTTCCTTCCATTTTTCTCAGGCTATCCCCTGCTTTGCAAGAAATGATTTCTTAAAACACCTAAACATTATGAGATATGTTTTAACTCAAGTTACATCTTTGCGTGAGACAAAAGAAGGATTCGGTTTTGTTGTCGATGTCTTGGAGAGAGTTCTTATATGTGTACAGCCTGCACCTGGGATTTCATAAGGAGATGGACCTCACTTTGTGTGTTAAAAGTGATGTTGGTTCTGTATATTATTTTGTTTGTGCGTTTATTTGCACTGATGGCGACTTTTGATGCCTAGTGTATGTAATCTGTTGTCTGGTTGTGCTTTATTGTCACGGGTGGCGAACTTTGATGCTCAGTGGATGTATTGTGCCGTAATTTCTTTATTGTATAGTCTAGGTTTATTCTTAGTTACTATAAGCTTTGACGGAGGCCAACGGGTCAAAATGTTACTATCTGTCATCAATATAAAAAAAATTAAGAGAAACAAAACGAGCAACCAATATCTTGCTATATATGGGCCGAAATGAGTATTGGGCCCATATTGGACTTCATGGGCCCATAATCATCACTGGCCATTAGCAAGCCTAAACGAAAAGTGGCACCAAGTAGTTTCGGGCTTTTAGCAGGTTGAGTAACTGCGGGCCTTAATTGGCCACAAAATACCATGGGCTTTTAACGGTCTGAAAATAGATTGGGCCTGAATTGTGCCAGAGACTTCACAGGCAGATAGCAGGCCAAAATATACATCCGCCCATGATTGGACCAATTCCAAGACGGACCATTAACATGCTAAAATACATCTCGGGATTTGGTTGGCCTAATCACATAATGGGATGTTAGCAGGCTGGAAGCAAAGTCGGGCCAAAATGCATGCACGAAATGCATGGGCCGTTAAGAGGCCAAAAGTCGCTTTGGTCCAGAACTAGACCCAAATTAAGACGGACCGTTAAAAGGCCAAAAGTGACACCGAGCCGAAAACAACCCAGTTAAACCAAGGGCAGCTAACAGGCTAAAAGACAAACCAGGCTAAATTGGGCCCAAAAATATAGTGAATTGTTAACAGGCTGGATCTGCATATGAGTCGTAATTTGGCTTGAAGACATGGCGGACTGTTAAGGGCCGACCCACTAGTACATGACCAAATCTTATGGTTCTTTGACCTAACCAGCCTTTTCAACCTAAATGGGCCACTTTTGGGCTGTGTGCCATGTGTCGTTGTTTCATAGGCGCGTCTCGTCCATTGGGTGGATGACATCTGTGGCAACGAAGAGCTGACGTGTGGTTCCATTGGCGAATGAGAAATTGACACATGGAAAATCGTCATTGGTCTGGGCTGTTAACGGGTATCGAATCCAAAACCGACACCTCATAGCTTGACGGCGACCCGTTATGGTGGCTGCCATGTGTCGGTTAATGATACATCTCCAATGTATCTATAATTTATGAAGTATTCATTGTTGGAAATATGCCCTAGAGGCAATAATAAAAGTGTTATTATTATATTTCTCTGTTCATGATAATAGTCTTTTATTCATGCTATAACTGTATTGTCCGGAAATCGTAATACACGTGTGAATACATAGACCACAATATGTCCCTAGTGAGCCTCTAGTTGACTAGCTCGTTGTGATCAACAGATAGTCATGGTTTCCTGGCTATGGACATTGGATGTCGTTGATAACGGGATCACATCATTAGGAGAATGATGTGATGGACAAGACCCAATCCTAAGCATAGCACAATGGTCGGTTAGTTCGTTTGCTAGAGCTTTTCCAATGTCAAGTATCTCTTCCTTCGACCATGAGATCGTGTAACTCCCGGATACCGTAGGAGTGCTTTGGGTGTACCAAACGTCACAACGTAACTGGGTGACTATAAAGGTGCATTACAGGTATCTCCGAAAGTGTCTGTTGGGTTGACACGGATCGAGATTGGGATTTGTCACTCCCTGTTACGGAGAGGTATCACTGGGCCCACTCGGTAGTGCATCATCATAATGAGCTCAAGGTGACCAAGGTGTTGGCCACGGGATCATGCATTACGGTACGAGTAAAGTGACTTGCCGGTAACGAGACTGAACAAGGTATTGGGATACCGATGATCGGGTCTCGGGCAAGTAACGTACCGATTGACAAAGGGAATTGTATACGGGGTTTGATCGAATCCTCGACATCGTGGTTCATCCGATGACATCATTGTGGAGCATGTGGGAGCCAACATGGGTATCCAGATCCCGCTGTTGGTTATTGACCGGAGAGTCTCGGTCATGTCTGCATGTCTCCCGAACCCGTAGGGTCTACACACTTAAGGTTCGGTGACGCTAGGGTTATCAGGAAGACAAGTATGTGATCACCGAATGTTGTTCGGAGTCCCGGATGAGATCCCGGACGTCACGAGGAGTTCCGGAATGGTCCGGAGGTAAAGTTTTATATATGGTAAGTTGTTAAACGGACACCGGAAAGTTTCGGGGTCATACCGGTATTGTACCGGGACCACCGGAGAGGTTCCGGGGGTCCACCGGGAGGGACCACCCCTCTCGGGGGGCCACTTGGGCTGCGTAGGGATAGCAGCCAGCCCCTAGTGGGCTTGGTGCGCCCCCCCTTGGGCCCATGCGCCTAGGGTTGGGGGGGAAACCCTAAAGGGGGCGCACCCCCCTTGCTTGGGGGGCAAGCCCCCCACCCTTTGGCCGCCG
This sequence comes from Triticum aestivum, assembly GCF_018294505.1. NCBI lineage: Eukaryota > Viridiplantae > Streptophyta > Magnoliopsida > Poales > Poaceae > Triticum > Triticum aestivum. The sequence goes on from NC_057801.1 coordinate 567,482,399, forward strand.
CCCCCCCCCTCTAGGGTTTCCCCTAGAGGGCCGGCCCCCTTGCCCCTTTCCCTATATATAGAGGGGTGAGGGGAGGGCTGCAACACACCATAACTCAAGGTGCGGCCCCTCCCCTCCCCAACACCTCTCCTCCTCCGTACGTGCTTGGCGAAGCCCTGTCGGAGTACTGCTACACCAACTACACCACGCCGTCGTGCTGCCGTTGGAGCTGCCTTCCTCAACCTCTCCTTCCTCCTTGCTGGATCAAGACGGAGGAGACGTCGTCCGTCCCGTACGTGTGTTGAACGCGGAGGTGCTGTCCGTTCAGCACTTGGTCATCGGTGATCCGAATCACGTCGAGTACGACTCCATCATCACCATCCCCTTGAACGCTTTCGCACTCGATCTACAAGTGGTATGTAGATGCAAACTCTTCCCCTTGACTCGTTGCTTAGATGAACTCATAGATGGATCTTGGTGAAACCGTAGGAAAAATTTTAATTTTCTGCAACGTTCCCCAACAGTGGTATTAGAGCCAGGTTTATGCGTAGTTCTCTTTGCACGAGTAGAACACAATTTTGTTGTGGGCGTGGATCTTGTCAACTTACTTGCCACTACTAATATTTTCTTGCTTCAACGGCATTGTGGGATGAAGCGGCCCGGACCAACCTTACACGTACGCTTACGTGAGACCGGTTCCACCGATTGACACGCACTAGTTGCATAAGGTGGCTGGCGGGTGTCTGTCTCTCCCACTTTAGTTGGAGCGGATTCGATGAAAAGGGTCCTTATGAAGGGTAAATAGAAGTTGAAAAAATCACGTTGTGGTTATTCGTAGGTAAGAAAACGTTCTTGCTAGAACCCAATTGCAGCCACGTAAAAGATGCAACAACAATTAGAGGACGTCTAACTTGTTTTTGCAGCGATTGATCATGTGATGTGATATGGCCAGAAGTTGTGATGAATGATGAATTGTGATGTATGAGATCATGTTCTTTGTAATAGGATTCACGACTTGCATGTCGATGAGTATGACAACCGGCAGGAGCCATAGGAGTTGTCTTTATTTTTTGTATGACCTGCATGTCATTGAAGAACGCCATGTAAACTACTTTACTTTATTGCTAAACACGTTAGTCATAGAAGTATAAGTAGTCGTTGGCGTGACAACTTCATGAAGACACGATGATGGAGATCATGATGATGGAGATCATGGTGTCATGCCGGTGACAAGATGATCATGGAGCCCCGAAGATGAAGATCAAAGGAGCTATATGATATTGGCCATATCATGTCACTACTTTATATAATTGAATGTGATGTTTATTATGTTTTATGCATCTTGTTTACTTAGGACGACGGTAGTAAATAAGATGATCCCTTACAACAATTTCAAGAAGTGTTCTCCCCTAACTGTGCACCGTTGCTAAAGTTCGTCGCTTCTAAGCACCACATGATGATCGGGTGTGATGGATTCTTACGTTCACATACAACGGGTGTAAGACAGTTTTACACAGCAAAACACTTAGGGTTAACTTGACGAGCCTAGCATGTACAGACATGGCCTCGGAACACGGAGACCGAAAGGTCGAACACGAGTCGTATGGAAGATACGATCAACATGAGAATGTTCACCGATGATGACTAGTCCGTCTCACGTGATGATCGGACACGGGCTAGTCGACTCTGATCGTGTAAACACTTAGATGACTAGAGGGATGTCTAATCTGAGTGGGAGTTCATAATTTGATTAGAACTTAATTATCATGAACTTAGTCTAAAACCTTTGCAAATATGTCTTGTAGATCAAATGGCCAACGCTCATGTCAACATGAACTTCAACGCGTTCCTAGAGAAAACCAAGCTGAAAGATGATGGCAGCAACTATACGGACTGGGTCCGGAACCTGAGGATCATCCTCATAGATGCCAGGAAACAATATGTCCTAGAAGGACCGCTAGGTGACGCTCCCGTCCCAGAGAACCAAGACATTATGAATGCTTGGCAGTCTCGTGCTGATGATTACTCCCTCGTTCAGTGCGGCATGCTTTACAGCTTAGAGCCGGGGCTCCAAAAGCGTTTTGAGCATCACGGAGCATATGAGATGTTCGAGGAGCTGAAACTAGTTTTCCAAGCTCACGCCCGGGTCGAGAGATATGACATCTCCGACAAGTTCTATAGTTGTAAGATGGAGGAAAATAGTTCTGTCAGTGAGCACATACTCAAGATGTCTGGGTTGCATAACCGTATGACCCAGCTGAATATTAACCTCCCTGATGAGGCAGTCATTGACAGAATCCTTCAGTCGCTCCCACCAAGCTACAAGAGCTTTGTGATGAACTACAATATGCAGGGGATGGTAAAGACCATTCCTGAAGTATTTTCTATGCTGAGGTCAGCAGAGGTTGAAATCAAGAAAGAACATCAAGTGTTGATGGTCAATAAGACCACTAAGTTCAAGAAGGGCAAGGGTAAGAAGAACTTCAAGAAGGACGGCAAAGAGGTTGCCACGCCCGGTAAGCCAGTTGCCGGGAAGAAGTCAAAGAATGGACCCAAGCCTGAGACTGAGTGCTTTTATTGCAAGGGGAAGGGTCACTGGAAGCGGAACTTCCCCAAATACTTAGCGGATAAGAAGGCCGGCAACACAAAAGGTATATTCGATATACATGTAATTGATGTGTACCTTACCAGTACTCGTAGTAACTCCTGGGTATTTGATACCGGTGCCGTTGCTCATATTTGTAACTCACAACAGGAGCTGCGGAATAAGTGGAGACTGGCGAAGGACGAGGTGACGATGCGCGTCGGGAATGGTTCCAAAGTCGATGTGATCGCCGTCGGCACGCTACCTCTACATTTACCTACGGGATTAGTTTTGAACCTTAATAATTGTTATTTGGTGCCAAGTTTGAGCATGAACATTGTATCTGGATCTCGTTTAATACGAGATGGCTACTCATTTAAGTCTGAGAATAATGGTTGTTCGATTTATATGAGAGATATGTTTTATGGTCATGCTCCGATGGTCAATGGTTTATTCTTAATGAATCTCGAACGTAGTGTTACACATATTCATAGCGTGAATACCAAAAGATGTAAAGTTGATAACGATAGTCCCACATACTTGTGGCACTGCCGCCTTGGTCACATTGGTGTCAAGTGCATGAAGAAGCTCCATGCTGATGGACTTTTAGAGTCTCTTGATTATGAATCATTTGACACATGCGAACCATGCCTCATGGGCAAGATGACCAAGACTCTGTTCTCCGGAACAATGGAGCGAGCAACCAACTTGTTGGAAATCATACATACCGATGTGTGCGGTCCAATGAGCGTTGAGGCTCACGGAGGATATCGTTATGTTCTCACTCTCACTGATGACTTAAGTAGATATGGGTATGTCTACTTAATGAAACACAAGTCTGAGACCTTTGAAAAGTTCAAGGAATTTCAGAATGAGGTAGAGAATCAACGTGACCGAAAGATAAAATTCCTACGATCAGATCGTGGAGGAGAATACTTAAGTCACGAATTTGGTACACACTTAAGGAAATGTGGAATCGTTTCACAACTCACGCCGCCTGGAACACCTCAGCGTAACGGTGTGTCCGAACGTCGTAATCGCACTCTATTGGATATGGTGCGGTCTATGATGTCTCTTACCGATTTACCGCTATCATTTTGGGGATACGCTCTAGAGACAGCTACATTCACTTTAAATAGGGCACCGTCTAAATCCGTTGAGACGACACCGTATGAATTATGGTTTGGGAAGAAACCTAAGCTGTCGTTTCTGAAAGTTTGGGGATGTGATGCTTATGTCAAGAAACTTCAACGTGAGAAGCTCGAACCCAAGTCGGAAAAATGCGTCTTCATAGGATACCCTAAGGAAACCATTGGGTATACCTTCTACTTAAGATCCGAGGGCAAGATCTTTGTCGCTAAGAACGGATCCTTTCTGGAAAAAGAGTTTCTCTCGAAAGAAGTAAGTGGGAGGAAAGTAGAACTCGATGAAGTACTACCTCTTGAACCGGAAAGTAGTGCAGCCCAGGAAAATGTTCCTATGATGCCTACACTAACTGAAGAGGAAAATAATGATGATGATCAAGGTACTTCGGATCAAGTTGCTACTGAACTTCGTAGGTCCACAAGGACACGTTCCGCACCAGAGTGGTACGACAACCCTGTCCTGGAAATCATGTTGTTAGACAACGGTGAACCTTCGAACTATGAAGAAGCGATGGCGGGCCCAGATTCCAACAAATGGCTAGAAGCCATGAAATCCAAGATAGAATCCATGTATGAAAACAAAGTATGGACTTTGACTGACTTGCCCGATGATCGGCGAGCAATAGAAAACAAATGGATCTTTAAGAAGAAGACGGACGCGGATGGTAATGTCACCATCTATAAAGCTCGACTTGTCGCTAAGGGTTATCGGCAAGTTCAAGGGATTGACTACGATGAGACTTTCTCTCCCGTAGCGAAGCTTAAGTCCGTCCGAATCATGTTAGCAATTGCCGCATACTATGATTATGAGATATGGCAGATGGACGTCAAAACGACATTCCTTAACGGGCATCTTTAGGAAGAACTGTATATGATGCAGCCGGAAGGTTTTGTCGATCCTAAGAACGCTAACAAAGTATGCAAGCTCCAGCGATCCATTTATGGGCTGGTGCAAGCATCTCAGAGTTGGAATATTCGCTTTGATGAGATGATCAAAGCGTTTGGGTTTATGCAGACTTATGGAGAAGCCTGCGTTTACAAGAAAGTGAGTGGGAGCTCTGTAGCATTTCTCATATTATATGTAGATGACATACTTTTGATGGGAAATGATATAGAATTCTTGGACAGCATTAAGGCCTACTTGAATAAGTGTTTTTCAATGAAGGACCTTGGAGAAGCTGCTTATATATTAGGCATCAAGATCTATAGAAATAGATCGAGACGCCTCATAGGTCTTTCACAAAGCACATACCTTGATAAGATTTTGAAGAAGTTCAAAATGGATCAATCCAAGAAAGGGTTCTTGCCTGTATTGCAAGGTGTGAGATTGAGCTCGGCTCAATGCCCGACCACGGCAAAAGATATAGAAGAGATGAGTGTCATCCCCTATGCTTCAGCCATAGGATCTATTATGTATGCCATGCTGTGTACCAGACCTGATGTAAACCTTGCCGTAAGTTTGGTAGGAAGGTACCAAAGTAATCCCGGCAAGGAACACTGGACAGCGGTCAATAATATCTTGAAGTACCTGAAAAGGACAAAGGACATGTTTTTCGTTTATGGAGGTGACGAAGAGCTCGTCATAAAGGGTTACGTCGACGCTAGCTTCGACACAGATCTGGATGACTCTAAGTCACAAACCGGATACGTGTATATGTTGAATGGTGGAGCAGTAAGCTGGTGCAGCTGCAAGCAGAGCGTCGTGGCGGGATCTACATGTGAAGCGGAGTACATGGCAGCCTCGGAGGCAGCGCATGAAGCTATTTGGGTGAAGGAGTTCATCACCGACCTAGGAGTCATACCCAATGCGTCGGGGCCGATCAAACTTTTTTGTGACAATACTGGAGCTATTGCCCTTGCGAAGGAGCCCAGATTTCACAGGAAGACCAGGCACATCAAGCGTCCTTTCAATTCCATCCGTGAAAATGTTCAAGATGGAGACATAGAAATTTGCAAAGTACATACGGATCTGAATGTCGCAGATCCGTTGACTAAACCTCTCTCGCGAGCGAAACATGATCAACACCAGAATTCTATGGGTGTTCGATTCATCACAATGTAACTAGATTATTGACTCTAGTGCAAGTGGGAGACTGTTGGAAATATGCCCTAGAGGCAATAATAAAAGTGTTATTATTATATTTCTCTGTTCATGATAATAGTCTTTTATTCATGCTATAACTGTATTGTCCGGAAATCGTAATACACGTGTGAATACATAGACCACAATATGTCCCTAGTGAGCCTCTAGTTGACTAGCTCGTTGTGATCAACAAATAGTCATGGTTTCCTGGCTATGGACATTGGATGTCATTGATAACGGGATCACATCATTAGGAGAATGATGTGATGGACAAGACCCAATCCTAAGCATAGCACAATGGTCGGTTAGTTCGTTTGCTAGAGCTTTTCCAATGTCAAGTATCTCTTCCTTCGACCATGAGATCGTGTAACTCCCGGATACCGTAGGAGTGCTTTGGGTGTACCAAACGTCACAACGTAACTGGGTGACTATAAAGGTGCATTACAGGTATCTCTGAAAGTGTCTGTTGGGTTGACACGGATCGAGATTGGGATTTGTCACTCCGTGTTACGGAGAGGTATCACTGGGCCCACTCGGTAGTGCATCATCATAATGAGCTCAAGGTGACCAAGGTGTTGGCCACGGGATCATGCATTACGGTACGAGTAAAGTGACTTGCCGATAACGAGACTGAACAAGGTATTGGGATACTGACGATCGGGTCTCGGGCAAGTAACGTACCGATTGACAAAGGGAATTGTATACGGGGTTTGATCGAATCCTCGACATCGTGGTTCATCCGATGACATCATCGAGGAGCATGTGGGAGCCAACATGGGTATCCAGATCCCGCTGTTGGTTATTGACCGGAGAGTCTTGGTCATGTCTGCATGTCTCCCGAACCCGTAGGGTCTACACACTTAAGGTTCGGTGACGCTAGGGTTATCAGGAAGACAAGTATGTGATCACCGAATGTTGTTCAGAGTCCCGGATGAGATCCCGGACGTCACGAGGAGTTCCGGAATGGTCCGGAGGTAAAGTTTTATATATGGGAAGTTGTTAAACGGACACCGGAAAGTTTCGGGGTCATACCGGTATTGTACCGGGACCACCGGAGAGGATCCGGGGGTCCATCGGGAGGGACCACCCCTCTCGGGGGGCCACTTGGGCTGCGTAGGGATAGCAGCCAGCCCCTAGTGGGCTTGGCGTGCCCCCCCTTGGGCCCATGCGCCTAGGGTTGGGGGGGAAACCCTAAAGGGGGCGCACCCCCCTTGCTTGGGGGGCAAGCCCCCCACCCTTTGGCCGCCCCCCCCTCTAGGGTTTCCCCTAGAGGGCCGGCCCCCTTGCCCCTTCCCCTATATATAGAGGGGTGAGGGGAGGGCTGCAACACACCATAACTCAAGGTGCGGCCCCTCCCCTCCCCAACACCTCTCCTCCTCCGTACGTGCTTGGCGAAGCCCTGTCGGAGTACTGCTGCACCAACTACACCACGCCGTCGTGCTGCCGTTGGAGCTGCCTTCCTTAACCTCTCCTTCCTCCTTGCTGGATCAAGACGGAGGAGACGTCGTTCGTCCCGTACGTGTGTTGAACGCGAAGGTGCTGTCCGTTCAGCACTTGGTCATCGGTGATCCGAATCACGTCGAGTACGACTCCATCATCACCATCCCCTTGAACGCTTCCGCACTCGATCTACAAGTGGTATGTAGATGCAAACTCTTCCCCTTGACTCGTTGCTTAGATAAACTCATAGATGGATCTTGGTGAAACCGTAGGAAAATTTTTAATTTTCTGCAATGTTCCCCAACATTCATGCCATGTTTACAACAATTTTATATGGTTTTGGTGCACTTTTATATGATTTTCATGAACTAACCTATTAACCTAGTGCACAGTGTCAGTTGCTGTATTCTACATGTTTTGGTTTTCCAGAAAATCCATACCAAATGAAGTCCCAAAGTGATAAAAATTTACGGTGATTTTTTTGGAACATAAGAGACCCCAGAAGCTTTGAAGGAGGACCAGAAGACCCACGAGGGAGTCACAAGCTCACCCCGTGCACCTTGGGGGTAGGAAGTGTTGTCTGAGCTCATGGGTCCTACGTAACTCCGATTGGCATGATTCCAACGCTGAAAAATCCTATAACTTGGGAAACCCTCAGAAAGAAACCTAGGACTTCCACGCCGCAGCCGCAAGCCTCTCTACCGAAGCGATCTTATCTAGAGGCCCTTTTTGGCACCCTGTCAGAGAGGGAAATCATCACTGGAGGCTATCTTCATCATCCCGACTGTCTCCATGACGAGGAGGGAGTAGTTCACCCCTGGGGCTAAGTGTATGTACTAGTAGCTATGTGTTTGATCTATCTCTTTCTCTCATGATCGTGATAGGGCACGATATTGATGTACCATGAGCTTTGTTAATATAGTTGGATCATATGGTGTTCTTCCATCTCTATCTTGTTGTGATGAATTGAGTCTTTCCCTTTGAGGTTTGATTATTATCTAATTGAATATTGGATTCATATCACTTGATGTATGTCTTGCATGCGGATGCCTGTGGTGACAATGGGGTATTCTATTGAGTCACTTGATATATATTTTGGTAATCAACTTGCGGATCCCATGGTGATGTTGGGTAATCTAGGCACATAGATTGATACACATTTTCATCCTACTTTCTCCAATAGAAACTTTGGGGTATTCTTTGAAGTTCTTTGTGTTGGATTGAATATTACGAATCTGAAATTGTTTGATGCATATTGAATAATTAACTCATGGATACTTGTGGTGACATTGGAGTATCTAGGTGACATTAGATTTGATTGATGCATATCATATGGTGTTATTGTAGTACACACTCTAGAGTTGTGTGTGACACTTATAGGGATGGCTCAATAGATTGATCGGAAATATGACTTTGAGGTGGTTTGCTACCTACAACAATTTCATCTTGTGTTCTCCCCTATTCATAAGAACTTTGGAGTGATTCTTTGTCGCACCTTGATGGATTGTTATATGATTCACTTATGTTAGCACCGTTGAGAGATTGCACTAGCACTACTGCAGGTTGGTCCAAACGCGAAACTACAATCAGAGACCCTTCAAGGAAACTGTGTGCGATGCATTAATCGCAAATAGTGATGTAAAAAATCCATGAAAAATGATAGGAAACATTTGCGATGGCGGAGACATCAAACACAATTCAGATTATAGTTGCGTGTGCGATGCGTGGCATACAGTTCACTCCAATGAACTATTTGCGATGAGGCAGAACAACAGAAACAGGTAGCCAGATGAAGGTGTGCCATATACGACATACGTTTCACTCGGATGAACTATTTGTGATTAGGGAATGTAACAGAAACAATCACCCAGATCAAGATGTGTGTGATATACTGCGTACAATTCACTTGGGAGAACTATTTTTGATTAGGCAACACAACAGAAACGGTTCAACTTAACAAGATGTGTGTGATATGCGACAAACAGGTTCCTAATCAGAAATGTGCGCGAAGACAACACATACAATTTCTGCTAATAAGTCGTGTGTGTTGTGGGCAAATGCTTGCTGGTATACAATTGTCAGCGATTGATGAATTCATCACCGACGAGTTCCCTAGTATGGTCCGTGTGCGATGTCATTGCATACAGAAGAACAATATATGTACTTATAACTTATAAGGCTTGATTCCATAACCAAATTGAACATCCAATTACATAGGTGGCTAGTACGCACATGACCTTTGCACACACCAAAGTATGTTCCAAAATGCCTAGGAAACTCAAATAATGTATAAAAAGGCAAAACGAACCCTGAATAATTTCATATTTTTAGGACGACACTCCTACAGTTGCATGTTGCCTCTGTAAAATAAATCAAGGCGGGAAGAGACAACGTATGCCATTTCGCACACATAGGTGACAAGTTCCCTCTCAGAGCCATGAGTCTTCTTGAGAGAAGCTCCGATTTGTAAAAAGTTTATACCAAAACTTGTCCCAAATTAGACTAATTTTTTACCATAGCATATTGGTGCCATGTCATAACACCATGGCAAGTTTCATGATTTTCGGGTGAGTTTTGGATTTACAATAATTTTAAAATCAGATTTCTCAATGTTTACTATCGAGTCGGCACCGCCTTGGATAGGATTTTTCCTCGTGGATCCCAAATGTCAGAATCCAAATCTGTCACTACCATGTAGCTTTTTTTATTAAGAATTACAAACCATTTGGTGTGCTAGCTGAAAATAAGTTTGTGGGTGCTGGCGGACCGTAAGAACTTGCGGGTTCTGTAATGAAAAATGTTCTCAAGGATCCCGCGAGAGTGATGTTCTTTCCCTATGTTGTGATTTCTTATAATATTTATGTCTTAGTTAAAGAAATGGCAAGCCATTGGCCCAGTACGAAAGAAAATATGGGTCAAAACCGAGTTGAAAAGGACAACAATATCTAACTCCAGCTTACAAATGGTCCAAAAGCATGAGGATTAATTGTTCATCAGGTTTAGACAAAACCCAGATTGAATAGGGAAATAACATCTAACTACACCAAAGTTTTGGGCAGTCACAATCAAATGGATCGACCTGATCCATAAAATCAAAGATCCCGGTACAAAAATTCTACTGGTCCATGATGACGACAAGCTGTTGTAAATAGAAACCGAGTACATTCAGGAACCCTTAGGTCGACTTGAAACTTCTTTTTATGTTGTTCAACATATCCATTCATGAGAAAATTCTTATTGAAAAACCTAATCCTTAGGGATAATAGTAACCTCGCATTCAACATGAAGAATGTGACAAAGCTAGTGTTTGCAGGTTGGATGCATATCCTTCCACCGTTATTGTCATCAAATGAATGTCATGAGATCTGAGAAAATCCTTGTGCTTCCTCACCCATTGATTGGTTATACCTTTTTATCCAAGTGCTAGTACCTAAATAGACACTAGTACCGTATCGTGCTATACAAACGGTTTTTAACCCCTCTCCGCGATGGCATTTGGAACTGCCGCCTAGTGAGTGACTGCAATAGGGGGGGGGGGTCCTTCCCACACGACCCAGAAACCGTCGGGGATAGGCGAGCGGCTACCGACGATCGCAAGAGAATAACCGTATGAGAAGCCGCCCCAGTCCCACATGTTACATCTCGATGTTACGTTTCTGATCAGAGAGACATCCCAAATGATTACGCCGCTATAGTCATGTGAAAAAGGTGGACATCAACATTTAATCTACCGATATGTTTGTGATAGGTACATTATCGCACATGATTCAAGAATGTAAAATGTGTGCGGTGCCTCTACTAACGCCAACGTATCCATTTCCATAACTGTGTGCGATTGGTATTCCTATCACACACGCACACTGGTTTGAAACGTTTGCCGTATTACCATGAATCACACACGCATATGAGATGAAACTGTGTGTGCGTCCGTTGGGCATCGCAAACATTTCACGTAAAAGAACCGTTTGTCCTCTATTTTTCATCGCACACGCTGTTTTCTTTCTAACCATGTGCATATTATTTTATTCGCTCTTGTATAATTATATTTTTTGCTGTAATTTATTATTTGAATTGGAAATTTTGAAATATGGAATGTGCAGTTCAAATTCTTAGCACAATGGTTCAACAACGAACCCGTAAATAAATTTATCAATACAATATGTTTAGTAATTACAAGATTAGACAACAATTAACTATGATGAACCACAACATTCAGAGGTGGTAAAGCTGAAGAGACAAGTGTAAATCATTTTGACTACCGATGGTGTTGAAGAAGCAGAATGCCCATAATGTGCCTTCCTGCATGCCATAGGTACGAACAACTTTTGTCCAACCCCTTGTGACGATCGCCCTCCCATCCTTCATCGCCTTCAGGAAAACTTGTAGAGCATTATCATGGTAGCATGAATTATATACTTTCCAGTCATGTAGTTTGCAAGGTAATCATCAGTAAATAGCTTCGGAAACCACTGAAAAGATAAAAATATCATATACTGAGGTCTAATAGAGTAACTTGTTGTGGGTAGGGGGAAAAGGCAACATATTACTTGCCATCCTAAAGTTCATTGTTGTCTTGGACAAATGGTAAATAAAGGGCTTAATTCCCATCACCTGTTTCTTTTGCCTAACAATCTTTCTTAGTTTCCTCACTTGACACTTGTTCATGAATATCTCATTACCCCATATGCAAAAGGGATCGAAGCGTGGAGCAGTACCGCTCATATATGTACCTACAAGCAACCAGTAAATGTTAGAAGCTAAACTGAGATTGCACAAATGATGTAAAATACAACTACCTACGTTCCTAAGTACAAGTATTTTTAGAGATTTCAATATGAACTACGTACGGATGTATATATACATAGTTTAGATTAGAATCTAGATTCACTCATTTTGCTCCTTATGTAGTCTATATTGGAATCTCTAAAAAAATACTTATATTTAGGAACAGATGGTGTATAAGACATGGGATGCAGCTAACCTCGACAGCAAACAACATCATCACTCATTGTAGCCCTGTGTAAGTACATGGAAAGCCAATATATTAACTACAACAGGTTAACATCCACCAAAATTAGCAAATGGTAATAAAATGGCAGCATCTATAGTGACATCTTCATTGCGAAAGAGTAGCACACTAGCAAAGGGACGGATTAAAAAATGGATACAACTTTTAATTGCAACAGGCTTAACAACATCCAAGTCATGTTTTGTAAGTTTGTAGCCATTGAGATACAACTATTTAAAAATGGATACAACTGTTAATTGCAACAGGCTTAATAGCCATTGAAACCGGTACTGATAAAAATGCAATTGGTAGAGTTAAACATCACAAGGCAGGTGTTGCCAAAGCAGAGAATGACCCAGTTGTCTATAAAAAGGTTGGGAAAATGGCTAAAACATGTTAGGCATGTTTACTACAACATGCTTAATACATCGACCATACAAAACATAGCCATTAATTGCAACTGGTATTGGTAAGATTGAACTGGTGAGTTCATACTTGGTAAGTCCTGAGAGGTAGTTGTTGGGGCACTTCATCTTGGCCAGAGCCCGCCCAAAGTCAGCGGCGGCGAACGCGAGCTCTTCCTCCGGGTCGAAGCGTGGATCAGTGCCACCGACATGTGTACCTACAAGAAGCAAGTAAATGTTAGAAGCCAAACTGCAATTGCACAAATGATGTAAAATACTGTAAGACATGAGATGCAACTAACCTCAATGACAAATAACAACATCGCCCGTTATGGCCCTGCGTAAGTACATGGAAAGGCATGTTAAGTACAACAGGGTTAGCATTCACCAAAAATAGCAAATGGGCAGAATCTCTAGTATATCATCATTGCGGAGAGTAGCACGGTAGCAAAGGGACAGATTAAAAAATGGATACAACTATTAATTGCAATAGGCTTAACAACATCCTAAGTCATGTTTTTTAAGTTTGTAGCCATTGAAATACAACTGTTTAAAAATGGATTGAACTGTTAGTTGCAACAGGCTTAATGGCCATTGAAACCGGTACTGATAAAAATGCAATTGGCAGAGTTAAACATCACAAGGCAGGTGCTGCCAGAGTAGAGAATGACCAAGTTGTCTATAAAAAGGTAGGGAAAGTAGCTAAAACGTGTTAGGCATGTTTACTACAACATGCTTAATACATCGACCATACAAATAGCCATTAATTGCAACTGGTATTGGTAAGATTGAACTGGTGAGTACATACTTGGTAAGTCCTGAGAGGTAGTTATCGGGGCACTTCATCTTGGCCAGAGCCCGCCCAAAGTCAGCGGCAGTAGAGGTGAGCGCTTCCTCCGGGTCGAAGCATGGATGAGTGCAACTGACATGTGTACCTATAGGCAACCAGTAAATGGTAGAAGTTAAACTGCAATTGCACAAATGATGTGAAATACTATAAGACATGGGATGCAGCTAACCTCGATGGCAAACAACAACATCGGCCGTTATGACCCTGCGTAAGTACATGGACATGCATGTTAAGTACAACAGGGTTAGCATCCACCAAAAATAGCAAATGGACATCATCTCTAGTGATATCCTGAGTCATGTATTGTAAGTTTGTTGTTGGTATTGGTGAAATTGAGCTGGTCAGTTAATACTTGAACATCACATAGTGTGCAATACTGAAATAAACAACGCACGAACATGTTTAATACATCAACCGTACAAAACATAGCCATTGTAAGTGGTATTGGTAAGATTTAGCTGGTCAGATCATACCTGCCAAGTCCTGGGGGGTAGTCGTTGGGGCACTTCACCTGGGCCATAGCCTGCACCATGTTGGCGGCGGCGGAGACGAGGTGTTCCTCCGGGTCAAAACGCACAACATCCATCACACCATGGACCGCCATAAGCTCCTCGACCTTCACGTGATATGTGGTTTGGCTTTCCCAGCGATGCTCTGGAGGTAGGGGCGGTGGGGATTTGGAGGCATGAGGATGTTTCGCAGGCGCCATTTAAGAAATCAGACCGGGGCCGTGATAGATCGGTGGGTTACCTGACTGGATCCGAGTGGAACGTAGATGTGGTTGAAGCTGTGGTTGCAGCAGTTGCGATTTCAGTTGCCGGTAGGGGAGAGGGGGGAGATACTGAGGAAATTTGATGGTGGGATGTGGTTGGAGGAATAAATTCTGAAATCGCGCGCCTAATGAAAATTTCACTGCGAAACTTGAAACTTGGGCGGGGGAAACACACAACCCAGACAAAGCGCGTAAAATACTCATGTGCGAGAAAAGAGAAAATTGGCAGATCCTATCTCCAAAAAATGTACACGTGTAGTTGATTTTTCGGTCAATGGTACGCCTGGTTTATTAGGAAAAATCGCACATGTAACTAACTTATGGATCATTAATGCAAAAAAACGCACACGGGTACGCCATAGAAACCGTGTGTTTTGTGATCTTCTAATAATTCTTATATCTATCAGCATCTCCAAGCGCACATAATTTCAAAAATCTGTTTCACTGTATCAGGATTATTCAATGTACATGAACGGGGCAAGGTGACACCCAATGAGCAATCATCGGTTTATGAAATGCAATCAAGTGTCAACCTGACTCGCTCGCGTAGCCAGATTTGATCCTATGCAACAAGAGAGAAGCTTGCTGCCATCCGCCGGCGCGGCAATTTAAGCCGGTGTGCGGTCAACTCGCGCGGCGAGGTGGGACTAAAAACTAGTTGCGGCCAACTCTAGTCTCCTTTGGTGGCTGCGGGCGGACGTTTCGGTAGTATTTGGGGCCGGGGTGCGGCTACAAAACTTCAGTGAACACATCCTAATCAACACTCAAAGCCCTCAAAGGATGCACTTAATGACATTGTACGTTAATAATAGATAGTACAAACTTAAAGTACTACTAGTAATTTGCTCTAAGACTACGGGCACACGCACTAACTACTTCTCACATGCTGCCATCAGGGCATTGCTGGCCAGACGCCGGCCTTCTCCTTCCTAGCTTTGTAGGCGGCAACCCACCGTGCTTCAATCTCCACCAAGCTGTCCTCAGCATGGCGTGCACCTCTTCTTTCTTGCGGTGCTGGGACTCTCTTTTCTTGACTGCTTTCTGCCTTTTCCGCTTCTTTTGTGCGGCTTTGGCCGCCTCTAGATCCATCGCCCATGCGGCCATGGCAGCCTCAAAGTCCGCCCACGTAACTGTGTGGCCGCCTGTGGCAATGAACTCGGTGCAGGGAGATGCCATCGCTTCCTTACCATGTGTACAGTCGCAGGCGGCGAGGAACGCGGCGCGGCGGGATGCCATCGCTTCCTTACCAGTTACTGTGCACCGTAGTGCCATGAACGACGCTTGGAGATATCTCTAGGACGGAGGGGCCGGGCAGCCATATAGTGCGGTGGTTTTTAAGAGCTCAACGACAAATGACAAAGGAAATTTGGCTTCCCTTACAATTTTGCTTGTTCATTATTGCACATGGTTCATCTCCGTCGCCTCCGGAAACAGTGCGCGATGAGCCTATTGTGTGCTACGTTATGATTGGCCGGACCCCAGCCACACGGATCGCGCATGTATACCGCAGGATGCACCGCGATCGAACAGAAATCCACGTCCCTCACATCACACCCGTGCAGCTGTAGCTGGATTGGATTTATATGTGCTAAATGCCTAGAAAATGCACATAATCCCCTAAATATGGTAAATGAGCCTGAAAGAATGCCAAATTTGAACACGGTGATTTGCAGGGTGTATGTTTGTCGCAAAAAAAACTCCAGGGCAAATAACAAAGAAAATTTGGATTCCCCTTCAATCTTGGTGATTTCCCTTTCGAAAGCATGGAACTTCCTCGGTGATGGTTCCATTTATGAAGGGCGTGCATGACGACATAAGCCAAACCTTCTCAAATTTTTACCAGGGCATGGTGAGGCCATACCATGACACCATGCCAGGCATCATGTTTTTCAAGCATTTATTTCATTTTTTTCTATAGTTAAAAACCCAATAAACAAACGTTTAT
Organism: Triticum aestivum; assembly: GCF_018294505.1. Taxonomy (NCBI): domain Eukaryota; kingdom Viridiplantae; phylum Streptophyta; class Magnoliopsida; order Poales; family Poaceae; genus Triticum; species Triticum aestivum. The sequence goes on from NC_057801.1 coordinate 567,498,609, forward strand.
GGTTGACTATTGCCACACATTTCATCAAAATATCTGCCCATTCCTTGTAAAAGGCATGAGAATTTACTAAATGGCACGAGCATGGTTTTCCAGGCCGTTCTTGTGCACCCTTTCGTGCACCAATTGTTTGAACTTGAATTATGTGCATTAATGCCTAGGAAATGCACATGATCCCCTAAATATGGTAAATGAACCCGGAAAAGTGCCAAATTTGAACAGGGTGATTTGCAGGGTGTATGTTCATCGTAGAAAAAAACTCATGGACAAAGGAAATTTGGATACCCCTTCAATCTTGGTCATTTCCCCCCTCGAAACCATGAAACTTCCTCGGTGATGGTTTGATTTATGAAAGGCGTGCATGGCAACATAAGGCAAACATTCTCAAACTTTTACCAGGGCACAGTGAGGCCATACCATGGCACCATGCTAGGTGTCATGTTTTCCAAGCATGTATTTCATTTTTGTATAGTTGTTAACCCAGTAAACGACGTGTTTATGGTTGACTATTGCCACACATTTCCTTGAAATATTTGCCCATTCCTTGTATAAGGCATGAGAATGTACTAAATACCACGAGTATGGTTTTTCCAGACCATTCTTGTGCACCTTTTCATGCACCAATTGTTCAAATTTGAATAATGCGGATTAATGCCTACAAAATGCAGATAATCCCCCAATATGGTAAATGAGCTCGGAAAATGCCAAATTTGAACATGTTGCATTCGAGGGGGTATGTTGATTGTAGAAAAAACTGAATGGCAAGCTAGGAAGGAAATTTGAATTCCCGACCCCTTCAATCTTGCTGATTCCCCCTCGAAACCATGAAATTTCCTAGGTGATGGTTCGATTTATGAATGGCGTGCATGAAGACATAAGGAAAACATTCTCGATTTTTTACCAGGGCATGGTGAGACCACGCCAGGCGTCATGTTTTCCAAGCATGTATTTCATTTTTTTATAGTTGTTAACCCAGTAGACGACGCATTTATGGTTGACTATTGCGACACATTTCCTTGAAATATCTGCCCATTCCTTATGAAAGGCATGATAATTTACTAAATAGCACGATCATGGTTTTCCAGACCGTTCTCGTGCACCTTTTTATGCATCGATTGTTTGAATTTGAATTATGTGCATTAATGCCTAGAAAATGCACACAATCCCCTAAATATTGTAAATGAGCTCGAAAAATTGCCAAATTTGAACACGGTGATTTGCAGGGTTTATGTTCATTGTAGAAAAAAAAGAACTCATGGACAAAGGACAAAGGAAATTTGGATTCCCCTTCAATCTCAGTGATTTAATATCGCATACGATTCATCTCCGCCGCCTCTGCCAAACGTGTGTGTTTACCCACACATGCAAAAGGAAAAAAGAAAACCCTTGCCCACTTCATCCCCACCCACTCACCGCAGACTCCTCCACAACTCTGCACCTCATCAACTTCTATCATGGCAACCACCCTAAGCTCGACGACTATTGTCGACGGGCGTAGGTCGCGCTTCAAACGGCACGAGATTTCGCCCCTACCACTTTTCGCCGCCTATCTGCATCGACATTCTAGACTCTGGTCGATTGGTTTTTTTTGCGGGATTGGGATGGGGATTTTTATGATGGAGAAGGTAATCAACTTAGCAAAATAGTCACTCATCTCTTATCGCAGTCCGTTGGTCGCTGTTAATCAACCGGCGGAAATCGCCGTGGATTCATTTTTGTTCTAGCTTATTCGTGGGTGTTCATTCATGTGTCCACAACGCGAGCACAAATCGGGCAAGTGTGGTCACTGCCAGTCGGAAACGAAGTTCTGTCTCACCATTCTGGATGACTTCAGGGAGCGCTCGATATGTTCAATCTCAACCTACCACGGTTGGCATGGCCTAAATTTGTGAACATATATCGTCTGTTGCAACATTTGGATAAAAGGTATGGTGCCACGTGCAGCCTAGATGTCGAAGCCGATTCCGCCCCTATATTAGGAAAATATATGATGTATTGTTCATTCAGTTAGTATCATTTTTGCATCAAATCTTTGTTACATTATCTATTTTTGTACTTTGCTTTCATCTATATATCGATCTGTTCTATCAGTTACTCCCATATTTGCATCTTGCTCTGTTATTTCAATATATCTAATTTACGATCTTAATTTTCATTTCAAGCAGTACATCCCTTACTTTGCAAGAACATGAGTAGAAGGAAATCTTGGGATTTACTTTGTTGATGACTCCATGGATGTCATATTGACAATACAACATGGATTTACAATGGCAGTTAGCGTAAAACTTGATAAAGATGGTCACTCCTATTTTGATGCGGACCTTTGGAGAAAAATGTCTAAGTGTTATGAGCTGAAAGCTGGCAACAAAATTCTAGTGTGTGCACCACAACCTGGTCTAATTAACATGGATGTTTACTTCCGCAACATGATTAGCCGATCAAAGTCTGCCGACATGGCGTGGCTCCATCCACGGCGGCATCGCCGGCCACTTCCTCTAGGGCGTCGCTCCCTCAACGGCGACGTCCACATCAGTAGGAGCTGCTGCTGCATTGTCCCTCGCTCGCTCGCGCTGCTGCTCTGCTCTTGATCTCGGTCCCTTGCGTGGTCTGCTCTTGCTCTTGCTCGCGCTGCTGCTCTCGCTCTTGCTCTTGCTTGCGCTGCTGCTCTACTCTTGCACGTGCTGCTGCTGCACGAGCAGCAGATCCCGCTCTCCCTAGAGCCCCTGCAGCTGCTACCCGAGATGCTGCTGCATGGCCAGCTGCTCCGGGCGCTGCTACTGCTGCTACTGCTTTTCTACTACTAGTCTGTTTAGTTTCGACATTAAAATTCATTTTTGACAACAAAATTCAGTTTCGATAGTTAAATTTAGTTCCGTCAGTTAAATTTAGTTTCGACAGCTAAGTTCAGAGATGAGCGGCTGATGTATTTTACATCTATAACTTTGTGGTTATGTATTTTACATCATATATTGGAGATGCTATTAGAATTCCACTCAGGTTAACATTGTCGCTCTTGTCCTGTTTCAGCCTCGCCGTCGTACAACTCACCGAAGCTGCTCCAATGACGAAACCCTCCATCACAGCGGAGCAGTACCCTGGGCTCCATCTCCAGATGCCTAAGATCTTCTTCCCCTCGCCCGACAGCCAAATCAGCCAGAGCATCCTCACTGACCAACCCAATCACGTTGAGATCGACATGGTTTCGCCAAAGAGGTTGTACACTTGTTGCATCGCTTATTACTCTACATATTATATATATTGTCCACTGAGTACACGGAGTAACATGAAATACAATTAGTTTCTCCTACAATATGACAATCAGTGAGGTACCAGGCAACTTAGCTATCCGAGATGGACTCTCTTTAACCCCATCATTATTTACCTCTGCGTGTTTGAGTTGTGCATTTGTAGATGGTCCTAGGAGTTGAGCTAGTAGGGCAGTGGCCTGGGTCCAAAGTAGTAGAAGTAGCACAAAAACATTTTTTGAGTGAGGATTTTCCCTACTCAAGCCTGCTTACAAGAATCGCCAGTGCTTGAGAGGAAAATTGAAGGAAAAATATAGGAATTGGAAAGTTTCCTATGGTACTACTATTCATGCATTTGGTTCAAAGGAATGGAGCAAAGGAAAATTGTAGGATTTGTTACTTTAGTGTCTCCTTGAAAGAAAAACCGTAGGAATTTTAATATCCACTTGTCCTCCTTTTCAAATTCCTATTCATGAAGCACAAGACTAAGAGATAGTAGCATAACAACATTATAACCGTACATTTTCTTGTGGTTTGACTTGATCTCACCATGCTTCTTTGCATCCTGTACAAGCCCTTACACAATTACTTCTGTTATAGATATGTGTTAAAGAAAACCTGTGTGGTTTGTCCCACTCCTGCTGTGTTGTGTTCCACCCCAGCTCAGCTGCTCCAATGATGGAAGGGTTCACCACAACAGGGATCTGCCCTCCAGACTGTCTTTCGCCGCCTCAGATCTTCTTCCCCGCGGCCGGCAGCCACGACAACTGCATTACAATCATCTACTGAGCAGATGACCTTGAGGACTACACGGGTCCGCAAGAGAGGTCGCACTCTTTTGTGTCTGCTTACGTTATGCATCGCTTAATATGATGACATGCTACTTTATCGTCTTCTTCACCCATTAGACTCTGAGTGAGGTCCAAACTAATGCTCAAACTTGAGTTTTTAAATGGTTGTGGGGTACATATTGACGCAACAATCAATACTATCTGTCTACTATCTGGTTAATCTCGGGTGTCTACTATGAGTTTCATGTTGGGTGGAAACAAACATTAAAGGAGCCATTATCTGTATTTTTTAACTAAAGCTATTATCTGCTTGCTATCATTGGTTTTGGGTCTATTCATAGTTTGCTACCATCACTCTTGATTTGTGCATGCACTGCTTACATAATCTCACTATGTTTTATTCCTATGCGTGTCAGTTATTGTACACAATGGAACTGAACATGTAGAGAAAAAGAGACGAGCCTTGCGTGGCAATAAAATTTCATGCAGATGTCGCTCCATGGTGGGTACAAAGGCAACCCCCTTCCACCCATTTCAGATTGTAATCAAGAGGAAGATAATTGTTCTGAGGGGGATTCAGAAGGAGAAGACCACTCCTATTTACCCCCTGAGGTCTTCTCTCTAACTTGACAAGCTGATGTTGGTAATGTCATGCATATGGTGCCTTGCATTGCTTACTTTATACATCAAATATGTCATCTGCTTAGTTTAGACATGCTTTGTGTGAATGCCATCTGTTTATTTTCTTTATCGTATATGTGAATCATGCAATGCCATCTTGTTTAGCCAGGCATCATATATGTGAATTTTGCAATGTCACCCTGGCTAGCCAGTCATCTTATATGTGAATTATATCATGCCATCATTTTTTATTACATATTAAATTTGTCAAGAATTTTAGTACATTCAATTACTCTTCCTGTGCATCAGCCATTCGACACGGTCATGGAAAAACCTAGAGTGGAAACAAGGTCTTTAGAGCAGATAATGCTATCTGACGAAGCGCAAGTCTTGCTGATTACGGATATCTCCCCAGAGGAGGATTCAGATATAGATGACCAATCCTAATTCCCCCCGAGGTGCATGCTCTAACTTGGCAGGGTTATATTGCTCATATCGTGCATATGGTGTCTTGCATTGGCATGTCATTTGCTTAGTTTAGACATGCTTTGTGTGAATTCCACCTATTTAGTGTCTAATTACCATGTATGTGAATTTTGCAATGCCATCTTGTTGCAAGACATTATATATGTGAATTATGCAATGCTATCTTGTTGCAAGGCATTATGTATGTGAATTATGCAATGCCATGATGTTTAGCCAAGCATCATATATGTGAATTATATCATGTCGTCCTTTTTTTGTATTACTCATTGCATTTGTTGATAATGTTTGTATATTCAACTGCTCTTCTTGTGCATCAGCCATTTGAATTGGTGATGGAGAAATCTGAAGTGAAAACAAGGTTTTCAGAGCAGACAATGCTACCCGCTGAGCAGATATCTTGCTGGTTATAGATAGCTTCTCAGAGGAGGATTCAGAGGCAGATGACCGGTCCTATTATCCCCTTGAGGTGTATGCTCAAACTTGGCAGGGTTATATTACTCATATCATGCATATGTTGTCTTGCAGTGCTTAGTTTTTACATCATATACACAATATTGAATGCCATCTCCTTAGTTGACACATGATATATGCGATTGTCCTCTGCTCACTTGCTTAGTATATAAATCATATATTTGAATTATATCATGCCATGCCGTTTACATAGACAACATGTATCTGAATTATGGCATGTCGACCCATTTCTAAAGACATAATATAGTTATATCATCTCATCCTGTTTATATAGTCATCATATTTTGAATTATGTCATTCTATCCGTGGATTATATCATGCCATCATGTTTCCATTGACGGCATGTTTGTGAATTATGGCATGCCAACCACTTTGATAGACACATCGTATAGTTATATCATGTCATCCTGTTTACATAGTCACCATATTTTGAAGTATGTCATTCTATCATGTTTAGTTATCCATCATACATGTGAAATTTTATCATACTATCCTGTTTAATTAGCCATCATATATGTGAAATTATGCCATGCTATTCTGTTTGGTTAGACAACATAAATGTGAATTATTTCATTCCCTGTTTTCTTCCCTACTATCCATTGCACATGTCTATGTTACAATGTCTGTACATTCAATTACTTTTCTTGTTTATCAGCCATTTGAATTGGAGGGGGTGATGGTAGTATCTGTGGGAGTAAAAACACACTCTTTAGAAAAGATCATGCTACATGTCGATGTAGATAGAACCACGGTTGTACTTGCCCAAGAACCAGCCCCACCACACATAACCCAGACTCACGCAGATTGTACCCCTACCCAGTTGGACAGAGAACCAGATACACCCCTTCTAACCCCAACCCCAGCAGATAGTAACCTAGTTCCAGTTAACACAACACTGTCTCCACCTCAGAGCACCCAAACTTGAGCAGTTAGTAAGGCAACTGCAGCGCCCAAAGCACGAGGACCACCATTCTGAACCCCAAGTCAATGCTGAAAGCAGCAGAAGAATTATTCTCAGGTCAGGTTCCGTAGCTATGGTTCATACTCCTTTGCTCTTGCATCACTGTATTTACTCATACAAACTAATTTCAAATTTGAGGGATGCAATTGAAACTCCAATGGCGCAACAGGTATGTTTTAAACATGTTTCTTTAACGTGTTTGCTATTGTAACTTGCTCTATGTTGATTTTAGTTTCAATTGAATAAACAACTATGTTCTCATGCCATGCACATTACAAGTGTTGTTATTGCTGTGTAGTTTCCCACACTTATATTATGTCTATGCTGCTTTGTCTTAAATAGATATGATTTGAACTGTCTCTATCTTGATTTGGCAACATAAACTAGAATGATACAGACCATATAGTGACCATACTACATAGATATATGTTTGTTTCATGATGTTATCCTGTCCACCTTTCTATTGAACTGGTTTACCAAAATGATTTTCATATACAACATGGTAAACATGTGATGTGTCTGTTCGTTTCTCTTTTAGAATGAAGATAAAATATTGCAGAAGAGTACCCCGTTATGCAATGGTAAAAGAAGTAATGCAGATAAGGTTCAAGATAGTGAGACATCCCTGTTGGTCTCCAAGAAAGCTAATAAAAACTATATTGAAGACAATGAGATAACCCCAAAGTCCTGTCTTGATGTAGTGTTCGAGTTACTGGCCACTACTGCTGGCACCAGCTCTTTGAACTCGCTGCTTGAATCAGTTTGGCTTCTTGAGTCTCAACTTCAAGTTGAAAGACATCAATCAGATGTTTTGCGACAGGAAGCCGAAGGACTGAGGAATTCCCTGCAGAATTCAGATGCATACTTTTTGGTGCAACAGCAAGCACCGGAGAATTTAAGCACCAAACAAGAGAAAGCTAATAAGCTTGCTAAGCGTATTGCCAGCATTATGGGTACCCAGGATATTGTTTCTTGAGGTCTTTTGAAGTGGTTTGAGTTCTAGACTTGTTTTGCTGTGGAGTTTATTTGCACTGGTCGCCAACTTTGACAACCAGTGTATGTGATATGCTGCTTTGTTCCCTATATTTGCACTAGTGGCGAACTTTGATGCCCAGTGGATGTAATATGTGTAATAGCCATGACAGCCTAGTGTAAGTTGCTTGCTTATTTATTTCCTTGTTGTCTTGTTTATTTGTTTGCTTGTAGTCAGTGCAGTTCTTTTCCCGCGGTTTGCTAGTGGCCTCAATAACCTATTTTTTAAAACTAGGCCACAATAACCATGGGCTAAGTATTTACTATAGCGACCATGAGCCTCCTACATGCCATAGAAACAATGGGCCTTCTACATGCCGTAGAAACAATGTGCCTTCCACGAGGCGTAGCATCAATGGGCCTTCTACGGGTCGTATGATGGATTAGCCAAACATGATCCAATAACGGACCGCATTATGGGCCGTAAACAGGTTAGAGTTGGAATCGTCTGTTCATGGGCCAACCATAACGGGCCGTCTTTAATCGGCCATATTTGATGATGCTATGAAAACAACCCAATGGATTAACGGGCCACAAACGGGCCGACTGTAACCACGGGCTGAACTTGGCCCACAAGCAGAAAAGGCCAGTAACGGGCTGTAAGTAATCGAATTCTGGAAATGCGCCCAAGAATAAATGGGCCCTAAGAAGGCCAAAATATAACACAGACTAGAACCAGCCCAATGGAATAATGAGCCGTTAATGGGTATAAAGCGATACACTGTTCATTACGGGCCAGTTTCACCACGGACCGTTAATGGGCCAAGAGTTACAAAGGGCCACATATGGGCCAAAAGACGTCATGGGCCATATATACATGGGCCAGAAGTCACAACGGGCTGGAATCATATTGGACGGCCTAGATGACGCTACTGGGCCTAATTTGGATAGGCCGTAATGGGCCGTTACTTAGAGGGCTGTAAATGGGCTATATGCGAACATGCCGTTAACAGGCTTTCCATGGGCCGCCCGCTACCTTTTGACCAAGTCAAATGGGATAGCCTTTTCAATAGAATGGGCCTCTGTTGGGTCGTGCCACGTGTCGACATATCATAGGCGCCTTCGGTCCAATGAGTAGATGACATCTGTCCCAACGGTGAGCCGACACGTGGTTCCTCTGGCCATTGAGAATTTTACATGTGGAAAATCCCCATTGGACTGGGCTATTAACGGGTTATAGGATCCAAACCGGAACCCGATAGCTTAACAGCGACCCGTTATGGTGGATGCCATGTGTCGGTTAACCTTAACAAAAGCAATTCTATGACGCACGATTTATCATCATGGAAGTGGACACTTCCGTAATGATAATTTTGGTAATGTCATGGAACACTTCTACGACATCACAAGTATGGCTATCTTGATTCTGTCATAAATTCGTCATGGATGTACATGCATGACAGAAAACGTGACCTACTGTGACAAACACATATCATCACAAAAGTGTATTTTTTGTAGTGCATAACACAAAACCTATAGGAGTCCATGATGTCTACTATGCAACCTTCTCCTTGTATACGTTGTTGGGCCTCCAAGTGTAGAGGTTTTTAGGATAGTAGCAAATTTCCCTCAAGTGGATGACCTAAGGTTTATCAATCCATGGGAGGCGTAGGATGAAGATGGTCTCTCTCAAGCAACCCTGCAACCAAATAACAAAGAGTCTCTTGTGTCCCAAACACACCCAATACAATGGTGAATTGTATAGGTGCACTAGTTCGGCAAAGAGATGGTGATAGTAGATATAGGTTTTTATAATCTGAAAATATAAAAACAGCAAGGTAGCAAGTGGTAAAAGTGAGCGTAAATGGTATTGCAATGCTAGGAAACAAGGCCTAGGGTTCATACTTTCACTAGTGCAAGTTCTATCAACAATAATAACATAATTAGATCATATCCAAAGTCACTAATAGCGGATAACAAACAAAGAGATTATTGTAGGGTATGAAACCACCTCAAAGTTATCCTTTCTGATCGATCTATTCAAGAGTCCATAGTAAAATAACACGAATCTATTCTTTCCGTTCGATCTATCCTAGAGTTCGTATTAGAATAACACCTTAAGACACAAATCAACCAAAACCCTAATGTCACCTCAAGTATCCGTGGGTATGATTATACGATATGCATCACACAATCTCAGATTCATCTATTCAACCAACACAAAGAACTTCAAAGGGTGCCCCAAAGTTTCTAAGAGAGTCAAGACAAAAACGTGTGCCAACCCCTATGCATAAGTTCACAAGGTCACTGAACCCGCAAGTTGATCACCAAAACATACATCAAGTAGATCACGTGAATATCCTATTGTCACCACAGATAAGCACATGCAAGACATACATCAAGTGTTCTCAAATCCTTAAAGACTCAATCTGATAAGATAACTTCAAAGGGAAAACTCAATCCATTACAAGAGAGTAGAGGAGGAGAAACATCATAAGATCCAACTATAATAGAAAAGCTCATGATACATCAAGATCGTGCCATATCAAGAACACGAGAGAGAGAGAGAGAGAGAGAGAGAGAGAGAGAGAGATCAAACACATAGCTACTGGTACATACCCTCAGCCCCGAGGGTGAACTACTCCCTCCTCATCATGGAGAGCGCCGGGACGATGAAGATGGCCACCGGTGATGATTCCCCCCTCCGACAGGGTGCCGGAACAGGGCCCTGATTGGTTTTTGGTGTCTATAGAGGCTTGCGGTGGCGAAACTCCCGATCTAGGTTTATTTTCGGGTGTTTCTGTATTTATAGGAATTTTTGGCGTAGGGAACAAGTCACGGGGGTCTCTGAGTCGTCCATGAGATAGGGGGGCGCGCCCAGGGGGGTAGGGCGCGCCCTCCACCCTTGTGGATGACTCGGGACTCTTCTGGTCCATCTCTGATGCTCCGTAGGCTTCTTCTGGTCCATAAAAAATCATCAAAAATTGGCACGTCAATTGGACTCTGTTTGGTATTCCTTTTTTGTAAAACTCAAAAACAAGGAAAAAACAGAAACTGGCACTGGGCTCTAGGTTAATAGGTTAGTCCCAAAAATCATATAAAATAACATATAAGTGCATATAAAACATCCAAGATGGATAATATAATAGCATGGAACAATCAAAAACTACAGATACGTTGGAGACGAATCAAGCATCCCCAAGCTTAATTCCTGCTGGTCCTCAAGTAGGTAAATGATAAAAACATAATTTTTGCTGTGGAATGCTACCTACCATATTTATCAATGTAATCTCTCTTTGTTGTGGCAAGAATATTCAGATCCATAAGATTCAAAACAAAAGTTTAATATCGACATAAAAACAATAGTACCTCAAGCATACTAATAAAGCAATCATGTATTCTCAAAATAACATGGCCAAAGAAAGCTATCCCTACAAAATCATATAGTCTGGCAATGCTCTATCTTCATCACACAAAATAGTTAAATCATGCACAACCCCGGTTTCAGCCAAGCAATTGTTTCATACTTTAGTATTCTCAAACTTTTTCAACTTTCACGCAATACATGAGCATGAGCCTTGGACATAGCACTATAGGTGGAATAGAATGGTGGTTGTGGAGAAGACAAAAAGGTGAAGATAGTCTCACATCAACTAGGCTTACTAACGGGCTATGGAGATGCCCATCAATAGATATCAATGTGAGTGAGTAGGGATTGCCATGCAACGGATGCACTAGAGCTATAAGTGTATGAAAACTCAAAAAGAAACTAAGTGGGTGTGCATCCAACTTGCTTGCTCACTAAGACCTAGGGCATTTTGAGGAAGCCCATCATTGGAATATACAAGCCAAGTTCTATAATGAAAAATTCCCACTAGTATATGAAAGTGACAACATAGGAGACTCTCTATCATGAAGATCATGGTGCTACTTTGAAGCACAAGTGTGGTAAAAGGATAGTAGCATTGCCCCTTCTCTCTTTTTCTCTCTTTTTTTGTTTGTTTTTTCTCTTTTTTGGGCCTTCTCTTTTTTTAGCCTCTTTTTTTTCGTCCGGAGTCTCATCCCGACTTGTGGGGGGAATCATAGCCTCCATCATCCTTTCCTCACTGGGACAATGCTCTAATAATGATGATCATCACACTTTTATTTACTTACAACTCAAGAATTACAACTCAATACTTAGAACAAAATATGACTCTATGTGAATGCCTCCGGCGGTGCACCGGGATGTGCAATGAATCAAGAGTGACATGTATGAACGAATTATGAAAGGTGGCTTTGCCACAAATACGATGTCAACTACATGATCATGCAAAGCAATATGACAATGATAAAGCATGTCATAATAAACGGAACGGTGGAAAGTTCGATGTCAATATATCTCGAAATGGCTATAGAAATGCCATAGTAGGTAGGTATGGTGGCTGTTTTGACGAAGGTAATGGTGGGTGTATGATGACCCACAAGTGTAGGGGATCTATCGTAGTCCTTTCGATAAGTAAGAGTGTCGAACCCAACAAGGAGCAGAAGGAAATGACAAGTGGGTTTCAGTAAGGTATTCTCTGCAAGCACTGAAATTATCGGTAACAGAAAGTTTTGTGATAAGGTAATTTGTAACAAGTAACAAGCAATGAAATTAAATAAGGTGCAGCAAGGTGGCCCAATCCTTTTTGTAGCAAAGGACAAGCCTGGACAAGTTCTCATACAGAGAAAAGTGCTCCCGAGGACACATGTGAATTATCGTCAAGCTAGTTTTCATCACGCTCATATGATTCACGTTTGTTACTTTGATAATTTGATATGTTGGTGGACCGGTTCTTGGGTACTACCCTTTCTTGGACAAGCATCCCACCTATGATTAACCCCTATTGCAAGCATCCGCAACTATAAAAGATGTATAAAGGTAAACCTAACCATAACATGAAACATATGGATCTAAATCAACCCCTTATGAAACAACGCATAAACTAGGGTTTAAGCTTCTGTCACTCTAGCAAACCATCATCTACTTATTACTTCCCAATGCCTTCCTCTAGGCCCAAACAATGGTGAAGTGTCATGTAGTCGACGTTCACATAACACCACTAGAGGAGAGACAACATACATCTCACCAAAATATCAAACGAATACCAAATTCACATGACTACTTATAGCAAGACTTCACCCATGTCCTCAGGAACAAACGTAACTACTCACAAAGCATATTCATGTTCATGATCATAGGGGTATTAATATGCATTAGGGATCTGAACAAATGATCTTCCACCGAATAAACCAACTAGCATCAACTACAAGAAGTAATCAACACTACTAGCAACCCACAGGTACCAATCTGAGGTTTTGGTACAAAGATTGGATACAAGAGATGAACTAGGGTTTGAGAGGATATGGTGCTGGTGAAGATGTTGATGGATATTGACCCCCTCCCGATGAGAGGATCATTGGTGATGACGATGGTGATGATTTCCCCCTCCCGGAGGGAAGTTTCCCTGGCAGAACAGCTCCGCCGAAGCCCTAGATTGGTTCCGCCAAGGTTCCGCCTCGTGGCGGCGGAGTTTCGTCCCGTAAGCTTGCTTATGATTTTTTTCCAGGGTAAAAGACTTCGTATAGCAGAAGATGGGCATCAGAGGGCTGCTAGGTGGCCCATGAGGCAGGGGGCGCGCCCAGGGGGTAGGGCGCGCCCCCACCCTCGTGGCCAGGGTGTGAGCCCCCTCTGGTATTTCTTCCGCTCAGTATTTTTTATTAAATCCAAAAATGACTTTCGTGGAGTTTCAGTACTTTTGGAGTTGTGCAGAATAGGTCTCTAATATTTGCTACTTTTGCAGCCCAGAATTCCAGCTGCCGGCATTCTCCCTCTTCATGTAAACCTTGTAAAATAAGAGAGAATAGCCATAAGTATTGTGACATAACATGTAATAACAGCCATAATGCAATAAATATTGATATAAAAGCATGATGCAAAATGTACGTATCAACTCCCCTAAGCTTAGACCTCGCTTGTCCTCAAGCGGAAGCCGATATCGAAAAATATGTCCACATGTTTAGAGATAGAGGTGTCGATAAAATAAAATACGGACATGAGGGCATCATAATCATTCTTATAGTAGCAACATATATATACATATTTTGTCATATGATTTCTTATTCTAAAGTAACAATCAATTCACAATGTCAAGTATGAATCAGAAACTTGATTGAAAACTAACAAACTAAAATCTCAGTCACTGAAGCAATTGCAATTTATCATAACATCGGAAAGAGTCAATATAAGAGCTTTTCAGCAAGTCCACATACTCAACTATCATTTAGTCTTTCACAATTGCTAACACTCACGCAATACTTATGGTTATGGAGTTTTAATCGGACACAGAGAAAGATAGGGGCTTATAGTGTTGCCTCCCAACCTTTTACCTCAAGGGTAATGTCAACAATAATAGTTCATGCTAACTTACATCCAATTGGATATATATATCAGGATTTTTCCAACATGAGGTGCTTGCCAAAGGATAAAGTATAAAAATTAAGGGTGAAGATCACCATGACTCTTGATGTAAGACAAGAAGTAAAAGATAGGCCCTTCGCAGAGGGAAGCTGAGGTTGTCATGTGCTTTTATGGTTGGATGCACGAAATCTTAATGCAAAAGAACGTCACTTTATATTGCCATTTGTGATACAGACCTTTATTATGCACTCCGTCGCTTTTATTGCTTCCATATCACAAGATCGTATAAATCTTATTTTCTCCACACTAATAAGTCATACATATTTAGAGAGCAATTTTTATTGCATGGAACATGACAACTTACTTGAAGGATCTTACTCAATCCATAGGTAGATATGGTGGACTCTTATGGCAAAACTGGGTTTAAGGATATTTGGAAGCACAAGTAGTATTTCTACTTGGTGCAAGGAATTTGGCTAGCATGAGGGGGAAAGGCAAGCTCAACTTGTTGGATGATCCATGACAATATACTTTAATTCAGATATGAGAAAACATAACCCATTACGCTGTCTTCCTTGTCCAACATCAACTCTATAGCATGTCATACTTTAATGAGTGCTCAAATCATAAAAGATGTCCAAGATAGTATATTTATATGTGAGAACCTCTCTTTCTTTATTACTTCCTATTAATTGCAACGATGACCAAAACTATGTTTGCCAACCCTCAACAACTTTTAATCATCATACTCTTTATATGTGAAGTCATTACTCTCCATAAGATCAATATGATCTCTTTTATTTCTTTTTACTCTTTTTATCCCCTTAAGATCATAGCAAGATAGAAAAGCCCTTGACCAACACTAATCTTTATTATATATAGCTCACAGACTCGATTACATAGAGGGATCATAAGGCAAAACTCAAAACTAAATCATACCAAAACTTTATCCTACTATATTAGAATATTACTAAAAGGATCAAACTAAGAAAAACGGTAAAGATAGGAGTGTGATGGTGATACGATACCGGGGCAACTCCCCCAAGCTTGGCAGTTGCCAAGGGGGTGCCCATACCCATGTGTTTATGTCTCCTTCTTCGGAAGTGGTGGTGTGATCTTCTTGGCGATAATGCCCCTCAGGATATGATTCTCCTCTTCGAGCTTATTGACCTGCTGCTTGAGGTCCATATTTTCCTTGCAGAGCTTACCCGTGACGGCTAAAGCTCCTTTCACCCATGGATGTTGCATAGCTGCTAGAGAACAAGTGACACTCTTTTTCATCTTTTCATAAGAAAGAAATTTAACATTGGAAGGGATGATCGAGTTTGGAATGGCTGAGCTCTATAGTTCCCCCATCATGAATCCGGCTCGGAAACGAGAGGTAACTTCTTGATCCTCCTCCATGGCATATACCCTTTTCAAGTCGGACTCCATCTCATCCTCCGTTGATGGCCCAAAGTGATAAGCATCACTATTTGCTCATGTACCTGGCGTCGGGTGAGACACCCGACTCTCCCTGACTGACTCTTGAGAAGACATCTTGCTCTAAATCTGCAACAGAAACAACTCGAAACAAAAACAGAAGATATTTGCATGATACGGTGGTCAAAACCTTCGGAGATTATATAATGAATTTTTACCGACTAAAAGAAGTATCGTGCAAGAAAACGGAGTCCGGAGAGCACACGAGGTGCCCACGAGGCAGGGGGGCGCGCCCAGGGGGGTAGGGTGCACCCTCCACCCTCGTGGACGCCTCGTGTCCTTCCCGGACTACTTCTTATTTTCCTATTTTCTTAAATATTGCAAAATGGAGAAAAATTGCTATTAGAACTATTTTGGAGTCGGTTTACTTACCGTACCACATACCTATTCCTTTTCGGAGTCTGAAACGTTCTGGAAAGTGTCCCTTATGTATTCCTTCGGGGTTACAGTTTCAATAACATTAGTTTCAACATTTATAGGATTACCTGAGATATAATGTTTGATTCTTTGACTATTCACCACCTTTAGATTTGTGCCTTCGAAGTTGTTGATTTTTATGGCACCGGAACGATAGACCTCGTCGATAACGTAAGGACCTTCCCATTTAGAGAGGAGTTTTCCTACAAAAAATCTTTAACGAGAATTGAATAGCAACACATAATCACCTACGTTAAACTCACGCTTTTGTATTCTTTTGTCATGCCATCTTTTGACTTTTTCTTTAAACAACTTGGCATTCTCATAGGCTTGGGTTCTCCATTCATCAAGTGAGCTAATGTAAAATAGCCTCTTCTCACCGGCAAGTTTGAAATCATAACTGAGCTCTTTAATGGCCCAATATGCCTTATGTTCTAGTTCGAGAGGTAAGTGACATGCTTTTCCATAAACCATTTTATATGGAGACATACCCATAGGATTCTTATATGCAGTTCTATAGGCCCATAATGCATCATCAAGTTTCTTGGACCAATTATTTCTAGATCTATTAATAGTATTTTGCAAAATTAATTTGAGCTCTCTATTACTCAATTCTACTTGACCACTAAACTGAGGGTGATATGGAGCTACAATTCTATGATTAACATCATACTTAGCAAGCATTTTACGAAAAGCACAATGAATAAAATGTGAACCACCATCAGTCATTAAGTATCTAGGGACTCCAAACCTCGGAAAAATAACTTCTTTAAGCATCTTAATAGAGGTGTTATGATCAGCACTACTAGTTGGAATAGCTTCTACCCACTTAGTAACATAATCAACAACAACTAAAATATGTGTATACCCATTAGAGGAAGGAAACAGTCCCATATAATCAAAGCCCCAAACATCAAATGGTTCAATAACAAGAGAATAATTCATAGGCATTTCTTGACGTCTACTAATATTACCAATTCTTTGACATTCATCACAAGACAAGACAAACTTACGAGCATCTTTGAAGAGAGTAGGCCAATAAAAACCGGATTGCAATACCTTATGTGCAGTTCTATCTCCAGCGTGGTGTCCTCCATATGCCTCGGAGTGACACTTGCGTAGGATCTGTTCCTGTCCATGCTCAGGTACACAACGTCTAATAACACCATCTACTCCTTCTTTATAAAGGTGTGGGTCATCCCAGAGGTAATGTCTTAAATCATAGAAGAACTTTTTCTTTTGCTGGTACATGAAACTAGGTGGTATTAATTTAGCAACAATGTAATTAGCATAATCAACATACCATGGAGCAGTACGAGAAGCATTTATGACAGCTAATTGTTCATCAGGGAAGCTATCATCAATAGGTAGTGGGTCATCAAGAACATTCTCTAACCTAGACAAGTTGTCTGCAATGGGGTTCTCAGCTCCCTTTCTGTCAATAATATGCAAATCAAATTCTTGTAGCAAGAGAACCCATCTAATAAGTCTAGGTTTAGCATATTTCTTTTCCATAAGATATTTAATAGAAGCATGATCAGTGTGAATAGTTACTTTAGAATCAACAATATAAGGTTTGAACTTATCACAAGAAAATACAACCATTAAGAAGTCTTTTTCAGTAGTAGCATAATTTCTCTGGGCACTATCTAGAGTTTTACTAGCATATTGAATAACATTTAGTTTCTTATCAACTCTTTGTCTTAGAACAGCACCTACAGCATAATCACTAGCATCACACATAATTTCAAAGGGTAAATTCCATTCAGGTGGCTGAACAATAGGTGTAGAAATCAAAGCTTTCTTAAGTATTTCAAATGCTTCTACACAATCATCATCAAAGACAAAAGGAATATCTTTTTGTAAGAGATTAGTCAAAGGCCTAGAAATTTTATAGAAGTCCTTAATGAACATCCTATAAAAACCGGCATGACCAAGGAAACTTCTTATACCTTTAGTGTCCTTGGGACACGACATCTTTTCAATAGCATCAACGTTAGCTTTATAAACTTCAATACCTTTTTCAGAAATTTTATGCCCCAAGACAATACCTTCATTAACCATAAAGTGGCACTTCTCCCAATTCAAGACGAGACTAGTATATTCACATCTCTGCAAAACTCGATCAAGGTTGCTCAAGCAATCATCAAAAGAAGACCCATAAACAGATAAATCATCCATGAAAACCTCACAAATCTTTTCACAAAAGTCAGAGATATAGCCATCATGCATCTTTGAAAGCTAGTAGGTGCATTACATAAACCAAAAGGCATATGTCTATAAGCAAAAGTACCGAAAGGGCAAGTAAAAGTGGTCTTTTCTTGATCCTCTACTGACACAGGTATTTGAGAGAAACTAGAGTAACCATCTAGAAAGCAAAAATGCATATGTTTAGATAATCTTTCTAGCATTTGATCAATAGAAGGTAGAGGGTAATGATCCTTTTTAGTAGCTTTATTTAATTTGCGGAAATTAATTTCCATCCTATAACCTATAGCAATTCTTTGTGGGATCAATTCATCTTTATCATTAGGACCAACAGTAATACCTCCCTTCTTAGGGACACAATGGACAGGACTTACCCACTGACTATCAGCAGCGAAATAAATTATACCTGCCTCGAGGAGCTTTAGTATTTCCTTTCTTACCACTTCTTTCATTTTAGGATTTAATCGTCATTGATGATCAATAACTAGTTTGGCGTCTTTCTCCAAATTTATCTTGTGTTGACATAAAGTGGGACTAATGCCCTTAAGATCATCAAGAGTATATCCAATAGCAGCATGATGCTTCTTCAGAGTTTTCAATAATCTTTCCTCTTCCTGCTGTGAAAGGTTAGCACTAATAATAACAGGATATATCTTCTTTTCATCAAGATAAGCATATTTGAGAGTATCAGGTAATGGTTTAAGCTGAAACACGGGATCACCCTTGGGTGGAGGAGGATCCCCTAGAATTTCAACAGGCAAGTTGTGTTTCAAAATAGGTCCCTGTTTAAAGAATACTTCATCTATCTCCCTTCTTTCATTCATAAACATATCATTTTCATGGTCTAGCAAATATTGTTCTAAAGGATCATTAGAAGGCACGACAATAGAAGCAAGACCAATAATTTCATCCTTACCAGGCAATTCTTTAAAATGGGGTTGTCTACGAAATTTAGCAAAATTAAACTCACGAGACATATCCCCCAAACCAATAGTAACAGCATCCTTTTCGCAATCTATCCTAGCATTAACAGTATTCAAGAAGGGTCTACCAAATATAATGGGACAAAAGTCATCCTGTGGGGAGCCAAGAACAAGAAAATCAGCAGGATATTTAACTTCCCCACACAAGACTTCAACATCTCTAACAATCCCAATTGGTGAAATAGTATCTCTATTGGCAAGCTTAATTGTAACATCTATTTCTTATATCTCAGCAGGTGCAATATCATGCATAATTTCTTTGTATAAGGAATGAGGTATTGCACTAGCACTAGCACCCATATCACATAAGCCATGATAACAATGATCTTTTATTTTAACAGAAATAACAAGCATCCCTACAACAGGTCTATGTTTCTTAGCATCGGGTCTAGCAATTCTAGCAGCTGCATCACAGAAATAAATAACATGCCCATCAATATTATCAGCCAAGATATCTTTAACCATAGCAATACTAGGTTCAACTTTAATTTGCTTAGGTGGTGTATATGTTCTAATGTTACTCTTACGAACCACAGTTGAAGCTTTAGCATGATCCTTTATCCTAACAGGGAAAGGTGGTTTCTCAACATAAGTAGTAGGAACAATAGGATCATTATAAGTGATAGTCTTTTCTTCAACTTTAATAGGTGCAACTACTTTTACTTTAGTGGGAGGATTATATTTAAACCACTTCTCCTTAGGGAGGTCAACATGAGTAGCAAATGATTCACAGAAAGAAGCTACTATCTCAGAGTCAAGTCCATATTTAGTGCTAAATCCATGAAAAGCATCAGTATCCATAAAAGATTTAACACAATCAAACTTAGGTGTCATACCTGACTCCTTACCTTCGTTGATATCCCAATCTTCAGAGTTGCGTTTAATTCTTTCCAGTAAATCCCATTTGAATTCAGTAGTCTTCATCATAAAAGAACCAGCACAAGATGTATCGAGCATGGAGCGATTATTGAGAGAAAGTCGAGCATAATTTTTTTGAATAATCATTTCTCTTGAGAGCTCATGATTGGGGCATGAATATAACATTGACTTAAGCCTCCCCCAAACTTGAGAGATGCTTTCTCCTTCGCAAGGCCAAAAATTATATATATATATAATTACGATCACGATGAACAAGATGCATAGGATAAAACTTCTAATGAAATTCCAATTTCAATCGCCTGTAGTTCCATGATCCCATATCATCACATAGCCTATACCATGTCAATGCCTCTCCCTTCAAATATAAAGGGAATACCTTCTTCTTGATAACATCATCGGGCATACCTGCAAGCTTAAATAATCCACAAACTTCATCCACATAGATTAGGTGTAAATCGGGATGCAATGTTCCATCCTCTGTAAAGGGATTAGCTAGCAGTTTCTCTACCATACCCGAAGGAATTTAAAAGTAAACATTTTCAGTAGGTTCAGTAGGTTGAGGAGCAACTCTTTGCTCTACTGGTCGGGGTGAAGATACCCCGAACAAGCCCCTCAAAGGATTATGTTCCATAGTAACAAGTGATAGTAAATTTCAGCACACAATATAAATTTTTCCTTACCAAGTTCCACTTACCAAAGGCGCTTTACTCCCCGACAACAGTGCCAGAAAAGAGTCTTGATGACCCACAAGTGTAGGGGATCTATCATAGTCCTTTCGATAAGTAAGAATGTCGAACCCAACGAGGAGCAGAAGGAAATGACAAGCGGTTTTCAGTAAGGTATTCTGTGCAAGCACTGAAATTATCGGTAACAGATAGTTTTGTGATAAGGTAATTTGTAACGAGTAACAAGAAATGAAAGTAAATAGGGTGCAGCAAGGTGGATGAATCCTTTTTGTAGCAAAGTACAAGCCTGGACAAGTTCTTATATAGAGAAAAGCGCTCCCGAGGACACATGGGAATTATCGTCAAGCTAGTTTTCATCACGCTCATATTATTCACGTTCGTTACTTTGATAATTTGATATGTGGGTGGACCGGTGCTTGGGTACTGCCCTTTCTTGGACAAGCATCCCACTTATGATTAACCCCTATTGCAAGCATCCGCAAAAAGAAGTATTAAGGTAAACCTAACCATAGTATGAAACATATGGATCCAAATCAGCCCCTTACGAAGCAACGGATAAACTAGGGTTTAAGCTTCTGTCACTCTAGCAACCCATCATACACTTATTACTTCCCAATGCCTTCCTCTAGGCCCAAACAATGGTGAAGTGTCATGTAGTCGACATTCACATAGCACCACTAGAGGAGAGACAACATACATCTCATCAAAATATCGAACGAATACCAAATTCACATGACTACTTATAGCAAGACTTCACCCATGTCCTCAGGAACAAACCTAACTACTCATAAAGCATATTCATGTTCATGATCAGAGGGGTATTAATATGCATTAAGGATCTGAACAAATGATCTTCCACCTAATAAACCAACTAGCATCAACTACAAGGAGTAATCAACACTACTAGCAACCCACAGGTACCAATCTGAGGTTTTGGTACAAAGATTGGATACAAGAGATGAACTAGGGTTTGAGAGGATATGGTGATGGTGAAGATGTTGATGGAGATTGAGCCCCTCCCGATGAGAGGATCGTTGGTGATGATTTCCCCCTCCCGGAGGGAAGTTTCCCCGATAGAACAGCTCCGCCGGAGCCCTAGATTGGTTCCGCCAAGGTTCCGCCTTGTGGCGGCGGAGTTTCGTCCCGTAAGCTTGTTTATGATTTTTTTCCAGGGTAAAAGACTTCATATAGTAGAAGATGGGCACCGGAGGGCTGCCAGGTGGCCCACAAGGTAGGGGGCGAGCCCAGGGGGGTAGGGCGCGCCCCCACCCTCGTGGCCAGGGTGTGGGCCCCCTTTGGTATTTCTTCCGCTCAGTATTTTTTATTAAATCCAAAAATGACTTTCCTGGAGTTTCAGGACTTTTGGATTTGTGCAGAATAGGTCTCTAATATTTGCTCCTTTTCCAGCCCAGAATTCCAGTTGCCGACATTCTCCCTCTTCATGTAAACCTTGTAAAATAAGAGAGAATAGCCATAAGTATTGTGACATAACATGTAATAACAGACCATAATGCAATAAATATTGATATAAAAGCATGATGTAAAATGGACATATCAGTGTATGGTACCGGCGAAAGTTGCGCGGCACAAAAGAGGCTAGCAATGGTGGAAGGATGAGAGTGCGTATAATCCATGGACTCAACATTAGTCATAATGAACTCACATACTTATTGCAAAAATCTACAAGTCATTAAAACCAAGCACTGCGCGCATGCTCCTAGGGGAAGGGCTGGTAGGAGTTAACCATCGCGCGATCCCGACCTCCACACATAAGGAAGACAATCAATAAATAAATCATGCTCCAACTTCATCACATAACAGTTCACCATACGTGCATGCTACGTGAATCACAAAATTTAACACAACTATCTCTCAAATTCACAACTACTCCACTAGAATAAATCTAATATCACCATCCTCATATCTCAAAACAATCATAAAGAATCAAACTTCTCATAGTATTCAATGCACTTTATATGAAAGTTTTTATTATATCCCTCTTGGATGCCCATCATATTAGGACTAAATTCATAACCAAAGAAAATTACCATACTGTTTAGGACTCTCAAAATAATATAAGTGAAGCATGAGAGTTCATCTATTTCTTCAAAATAAAACCACCACCGTGCTCTAAAAAGATATAAGTGAAACACTAGAGCAAATGACAAACTACTCAGAAAGATATAAGTGAAGTTCAATGAGTAGTCGAATAATTATGTAACTATGTGAAGATTTTCTAACATTTAAGAATATCAGATCTTAAGTACTTATTCAAATAGCAAGCAAAACAAAATAAAACAACATGACGCTCCAAGCAAAACACAGATCATGTGGTGAATAAAAATATAGCTCCAAGTAAAGTTACCGATGAACGAAGATGTAAGACGGGATGCCTTCCAGGGCATACCAAAGCTTAGGCTCTTGGTTGTCCTTGAATATTACCTTGGGGTTCCTTGGGCATCCCCAAAATTAGGCTCTTGCCACTCCCTATTCCATAGTCCATCGAATCTTTACCCAAAACTTGAAAACTTCACAACACAAAACTCAACAAAAAACTCGTAAGCTCCGTTAGTATAAGAAAAATAAATCACCACTTTTGGTACTGTTATGAACTCATTATAAAATCGTATTGGTGTAATCTCTACTGTATTACAACTTCTCTATGGTTCATACCCTCCGATAGTACTCATAGATTCAGCAAAATAAGCAAACAACACATAGAAAACAAAATCTGTCAAAAACAGAACAGTCTGTAGTAATTTGTATCTCCCGAATACTTCTGTAACTCCAAAAATTCTGCAATAAATTGGTGAACGTGAGGAATTTTTCTATTAATCTTCTGTAAAAAGAATCAACTTAAAATCACTCTTATGTAAAAAATGACAGCTAATCTCGTGAGCGCAAAGTTTCTGTTTTTTACAGCAAGATCGCATTAACTTCCACCCAAGTCTTCCCAAAGGTTCTACTTGGCACTTTATTGAAACAAAAAGCTATAAAACATGATTACTACAGTAGCTTAATCATGTGGACACACAAAAACAATAGGGGTAAATGTTGGGTTGTCTCCCAACAAGCGCTTTTCTTTAATGCCTTTTTAGCTAGGCATGATGATGACAATGATGCTCACATAAAAGATAAGAATTGAAATATAACGGGAGCATCATGAAGCATATGACTAGCACATTTAAGTCTAACCCACTTCCTATGCCAAGGGATTTTGTGAGCAAACAACTTATGAGAACAAGAATCAACTAGCATAGGAAAGCAAAACAAGCATACCTTCAAGATTTTCAACACATAAAGAGGAAACTTGATATTATTACAATTCCTACAAGCATATATTCCTTCTTCGTAATAATTTTCAGTAGCATTAAATGAATTCAACAATATAACCATCACATAAAGCATTCTTTTCATGATATACAAGCATAGAAATTTTATTACTCTCTACATAAGCAAATTTCTTCTCATGAATTATAGTGGGAGCAAACTCAACAAAATAACTATCGTGTGATACTTTATTCACATAATCAATTTGAGCATTAAAATCATGATGACAAGTTTCATGGATATCATTAATTTTTATAGCATAAATGTCATCACAATAATCATCATAGATAGGAGGCGTGCTATCATTATAATATATTTTCTCATCCAAACTTGGGGGACTAAAAATATCATCTTGATCAAACATAGCATCCCCAAGCTTGTAGCTTTGAATATCATTAGCATCATGGATATTCAAGGAATTTATACTAACAACATTGCAATCATGCTCATCATTGAAAGATTTAGTGCCAAACATTTTAATGCATTCTTCTTCTAGCACTTGGGCACAATTTTCCTTTACATCATTTTCACGAAAGATATTAAAAAGATGAAGCATAGGTGGCAACCTCAATTCTATTTTTTGTTAATGGACTATATGCGAATAGGCCATTAACAGGCTTTCTGTGGGCCGCCCTCTACCTTTTGACCAAGTCAAATGGGACAACCTTTTCACTAGAATGGGCCTCTGTTGGGTCGTGCCACATGTCGACGTATCATAGGCGCCTTCAGTCCAATGAGTAGATGACATCTGTCCCAACGGTGAGCCGACACGTGGTTCCTCTGGCCATTGAGAATTTTACATGTGGAAAATCCCCATTGGACTGGGCTGCTAACGGGTTATCGGATCCAAACCAGAACCCGATAGCTTAACGGTGACCCGTTATGGTGGATGCAACGTGTCGGTTACCCTTGACGAAAGCAATTCTATGACGCACGATTTATCGTCATGGAAGTGGACACTTCCGTAATGATAATTTTGGTAATGTCATGGAACACTTCTACGACATCACAAGTATGGCTATCTTGATTTTGTCATAAAATCGTCATGGATGTACATGCATGACAGAAAACGTGACCTATTGTGACAAACACGTATCATCACGAAAGTGTATTTTTTGTAGTGCGTAACACAAAACCTATAGGAGCCCATGATGTATACTACGCAACCTTCTCCTTGTAGACGTTGTTGGGCCTCCAAGTGCAGAGGTTTGTAGGACAGTAGCAAATTTCCCTCAAGTGGATGACCTAAGGTTTATCAATCCGTGGGAGACGTAGGATGAAGATGGTCTCTCTCAAGCAACCCTGCAACCAAATAACAAAGAGTCTCTTATGTCCCAATCACACCCAATACAATGGTGAATTGTATAGGTGCACTAGTTCGGCAAAGAGATGGTGATACAAGTGCAATATGGATGGTAGATATAGGTTTTTGTAATCTGAAAATATAAAAACAGCAATGTAGCAAGTGGTAAAAGTGAGCATAAACGGTATTGCAATGCTAGGAAACAAGGCCTAGCGTTCATACTTTCACTAGTGCAAGTTCTCTCAACAATAATAACATAATTAGATCATATAACTATCCCTCAACATGCAACAAAGAGTCACGCCAAAGTCACTAATAGCGGAGAACAAACGAAGAGATTATTGTAGGGTACAAAACCACCTCAAAGTTATCCTTTCCGATCGATCTATCCAAGAGTCCGTAGTAAAATAACACGAAGCTATTTTTTCCGTTCGATCTATCCTAGAGTTCATACTAGAATAACACCTTAAGACACAAATCAACCAAAACCCTAATGTCACCTAGATACTCCAATGTCACCTCAAGTATCCGTGGGTATGATTATACGATATGCACCACACAATCTCAGATTCATCTATTCAACCAACACAAAGAACTTCAAAGGGTGCCCCAAAGTTTCTACCAGAGAGTCAAGACGAAAACATGTGCCAACCCCTATGCATAAGTTCACAAGGTCACTGAACCCGCAAGTTGATCACCAAAACATACATCAAGTAGATCACGTGAATATCCCATTGTCACCACAGATAAGCACATGCAAGACATACATCAAGTGTTCTCAAATCCTTAAAGACTCAATCCGATAAGATAACTTCGAAGGAAAAACTCAATCCATTACAAGAGAGTAGAGGGGGAGAAACATCATAATATCAAACTATAATAGCAAAGCTCGCGATACATCAAGATCGTGCCATATCAAGAACACGAGAGAGAGAGAGACCAAACACATAGCTACTGGTACATACCCTCAGCTCAAGGGTGAATTACTCCCTCCTTGTCATGAAGAGCGCCGGGATGATGAAGATGGCCACCGGTGATGATTCCCCCCTTCGGCAGGGTGCCGGAACAGGGTCCCATTTGGTTTTTGGTGTCTACAGAGGCTTGCGGCAGCGGAACTCCCGATCTAGGTTTCTTTTCGGGGGTTTCTATATTTATAGAAATTTTTGGCGTCGGGAACAAGTCAGGGGTGTCTCCGAGTCATCCATGAGATAGGGGGGCGGACCCAGGGGATAGGGCACGCCCTCGACCCTCGTGGATGGCTCGTGACTCTTCTGGTCCATCTCCGATGCTTCGTGGGCTTCTTGTCGTCCATAAAAAATCTTCAAAAATTGGCACGTCAATTGGACTCCGTTTGGTATTCCTTTTCTGTAAAACTCAAAAACAAGGAAAAAACAGAGACTGACACTGGGCTCTAGGTTAATAGGTTAGTCCCAAAAATCATATAAAATAACATATAAATGCATATAAAACATTCAAGATGGATAATATAATAGCATGGAACAATCAAAAATTTTAGATACGTTGGAGACGTATCAGTCCATAACCCCGCCTTATTCTACTAACAGTTTTGGGCTGCCTCCCACCGCAAAAACGAACCGCAGCTGGATTTCATCCCACGTTCACCTTATCCATTCGAGCCCCCACCTTGCGCACTTTCCTCCGCGCCCACCCACTCCCTCTCCTTCCCACCTCCTCCTCCCACAGCCACCTTCCACGACGAGGCACACCGCCGGCATCGGCGCAACGCCCACCTTCTCCTGCGCTCCGCGGCCCACCCCGAGCTGCAACCCCATCCTCCCCACCTTCTTTGTTGTGAGGCGGCCCACCCACCCAAGCCGCCGCCCCACCCTCCCACCTTCTCCGGCCCGGCTCGCCGTCGGCCAGCGCGCCACCTTCCTCGGCTGGATCCGTGGTGCCACCCCGGTGACCTGGACCTCCTTCCCCAATTTTTCTCACTCCGCCACCGCCACCGGGTCCCGATCAATCCCACCAAAACCACCGGATATGCATCCAGATCCATCCCCATTTTACCAAATCTGGCTCGATCCACGGTCGTGTAGAAGACGATTGGGCTCGCCGGAGCTACCCCACCCAATCCACCTTCCTCGACGGAGTGCTCCACCCCATGACGCTCTGGACGGAGGAGCGCCCACACCTGCATCGCCCCTTCAACCTCCTCCAGGTTCCGCCATGCCCCAATCCACCCAGCTACCTCTTTCCTATCTCGATACAGATTGGAATCAAGTGCGTCGATAGCTGCCGGCTGAGCTTCTTCTCCCTCACCAGCGAGCTCCTTCTCCTCTCCCAGCAGATCAGGGAGGCACTAGTTCAACGCACCACTGGTGGTGTCCTACGACAGCCGCGCTTGCAGTGCAGTCCGGTGGCGAGCGTGCTTGCAGTGCAGTTCGACGGCGAGCCGTTTCCAATGTAGTCCAGCGGTGTACAAGGCTAGTAGTGCAGCTCATTCCTTTTCTTTTCACTTCAACTTATTGTAAAAAAAAGTTGAATTTCCTGTGCCCTTTCGATCGTGTGTCACCTCCACCGCCAAAAGTGTGCATGCAATTCAGTGTGTCCTATTGCTGCGCATGAAGGAACACTGAGGATGATGGTGAGCAAGCGATGCACTCCAGTTACAACAAAAAGATGCCTAGATCAAAATCTTCACTATTGTTCTCCGTTGACAGCGAGCAGTGCAGGTTGCTCTTCATTGCAGGTCGGTTGGATCATTGGTGCAGTACCCAAATCGCTAGTGTTTTCGATGCTACTCGCACACATCACCGGTGGTTCACCGGAGCACCCCCTCGCAGCTCTCTCCTTCCCCAACATGTAGTTCACCGGCGACGACCTTTAGTTTGTTTTGGTTGCTGTCGATGCCATCCCCACTGTAGTACAGTGTGCATCATGATGGTTTTGTGTGTATGTGTCTTTTGCATGGTAGCCGACTGGGGGCCTACGTTCCTGTACAATGTAAAAATAGCATGAAAAAAAGTGCACTTCTGTTGTATCCAAGTTTCATTTCTCCCTCAATGTACATTGGACATGCAAAAAACTGTGTCCAGATGTTCACTTTTTTCCATGGAGAGGTTCAGTTTTATTGTGTGGAGAGGTTCGCTCCACTATACTATGCACTTTTCTTTGTTTTTTAGAGGTTTGCTCCACTGTACTATGCATTTCTTTTTGTTTTAAACAATAACAAAAAGAATCTCGTGCAATCCTCTGTGATGACATTGCAGTGCACTTTTCCGTCTGATGCAGCACACTAACATTGACAAATATGGTCCACTAAACCCTAGAAACAAGTTAGAAAAGACAAAGAAAAATCATAATGTACACGTAGACTTGTGTCTTGGTTCATTTTCCGCTTGATGTGGTTCACTTACACCCGATGTGAAGCGCACTTCATCTCCTCGTCTTAGAAAATTTTGGTCTAATAAAAAATAATGCAGTTCGTTTGCCCGTCTAATGCAGTGCGGTTTTAGTCCAAAGCAGTGCATTCTTCCGTCTAATGCAATTCCCTCGACGATTTGGGTGTTGTGAAAAACAGAGTGTCCGCGTTTCGATATTTTTTAAAGTGCTCTTAAACCGTAAGGAATTAAAGAGAGTGTTCTACATGAAAAAGTTGCGCCTCGTCAATATCTTTCCAACGGCGTATAATTTGAATCATTTCGACTAGCGGTTTGTGAAAAATTCACAAAATACAGCCGCTGCCACATGTCGTCAATCGTACGATTTTCAAAATTAACTAAAAACCATAAGGATTCTCAAAAACATTCCAACATATGAAAGTTGCGCCCCGTTCGTAGCTTTCTAATGGCGTATCAGACGCCTCGTTTTGATAAACGATTCAAAAACTGGAGTGAAAAAAGTACGAAAATTGCTAAAAATTCGAAAAAATAGAATTCCGCGATTTAGCAAATTTGAAAGTGCTCTTAAACCGTAATGAATTACAGAAAATAATAGACATGAAAAAGTTGCGCCTCGATCATATCTTTCCAGCGACGTATCATTTGCTTTATTCCGATAAACGGTTTAGAAAAAATCGCGAAAATACGCTCGCTGCCACTCGTCATCCGCCGCGCCGTTTTTGAAACTGCTCTTAAACCGCAAGGAATCTCGAAAAGTGTTCAACATGGCGAAGTTGCACCTAATCCATAGCTTTCCAACGGTATATTATATGCCTCGGTTCCGATAAACGGTTAAAAAACTAGAGCGAAAACAGTACCAGAAAAACACTACATGCAACTTTTTTACGCGAAGTTCACTAGTCTGTATTGCAGTGCTCGTCGTCAAAATGATGCAATGCGCTTCTGTTGAGCGTGCAGTGCTGAAGTGTTATCAGAATAACTATTCTGCTAACATTAGCAGAATAGACCGGCTGTATATATATCAAACTTCCCCTTTCGCTTCCCGACAAAGGTGAACCGTGTGCCGACCCACAAATGTGTGCTTGTGGTGCGAGATGGATGAGACCACATACGAACCACATGCGGGTGGCCCTACTATATGTATGAAAAGGGTGTGGTGTGATATTTAACTGCCATTCACAACTTTGATGTGGCACGTGTGCCTCGCAAATTAACCGGACTTCTCTGACCCCACGGAGGTTGCAGGTAGCGAAGTAGCCCCCCCCCCCACACACACGTCGGGGAGAGGGCATCTCACCAAGACATACTGTAACACGGATCAAGCAGGATCCAACTTGGTCGTACAACCTCTCCCACTCGTTGTTGGTCAAAGTGATGAACGTCCACACAACTGATACGTCTCCAATGTATCTATAATTTTTTATTGTTCCATGTTGTTATATTATCATTCTTGGATGTTTTACAATCATTTTTTTAGTAATTTTATATCATTTTTGGTACTAACCTATTGACATAGTGCCCAGTGCCAGTTGTTGTTTTCTGCATGTTTTTTACATCGCAGGAAATCAATACCAAACGGAGTCCAAATGCAGCGAAACTTTTTGTGGATTTTTTTGGGCTAGAAGACATCCAGTGGGCCAGGAAAGCACCTGGGGGTGCTCCGAGGGGAGCACAACCCACCAGGGCACGCCTGGAGGCCCAGGCGCGCCCCGGTTGGTTGTGCCCACCTTGGGTGCCCCATGAACCGCCTCTTTGCTCTATAAATACCCCAATATTCCAGAAACCCTAGGGGAGTCGACAAAAATCAATTCCAGTCGCCACAGAGTCCAGAAACACAAGATCCAATCTAGACACCATCTCGGAGGGGTGCATCATGTCCATTGGTGCCTCTCCGATGATGCGTGAGTAGTTCTTTGTAGACCTACGGGTCCGTAGTTAGTAGCTAGATGGCTTCCTCTCTCTCTCTTTATTATCAATACAATGGTATCTTGGAGATCCATATGATGTAAGTCTTTTTGCGATGTGTTTGTTGGGATCCGGTGAACTTTGAGTTTATGATCAGATCTATGTTTTTATCCGTGAAACTTATTTGAGTCTTGTTTGATCTCTTATATGCATGATTGATTATAGCCTAGTATTTCTTCTCCGATATTTGGGTTTTGTTTGGCCAACTTGATCTATTTACCTTGCAATGGGAATAGGTGCTTTGTGATGGGTTCGATCTTACGGTGCTTCATCCCAGTGATAGAAAGGGAAACGACACGTATGTATCGTTGCTATTAAGGATAACAAGATGGGGTCTATTTCGACATAAATAGATATTGCCTACATCATGTCATCGTTCTTATTGCATTACTCTGTTTCTCCATGAACTTAATACACTAGATGCATGCTGATAGCGGTCGATGTGTGGAGTAAGAGTAGTAGATGCAGGCAGGAGTCGGTCTACTAATCTTGGACGTGATGCCTATATAATGATCATTGCCCGGATATCATCATGATTATTTGAAGTTCTATCAATTGCCCAATGATACGTCTCCGTCGTATCTATAATTTTTGATCATTTCATGCCAATATTATTCAACTTTTACATACTTTTGGCAACTTTTTATATGATTTATTTGGACTAACTTACTTATCCAGTGCCCAGTACTAGTTCCTATTTGTTGCATGTTTTTGTTTCGCAGAAAATCCATATCAAACAAAGTTCAAATGCAATAAAAAACTATGGAGAATTATTTTGAAATATTTGTGAATTTTAGGAGGTGGAATCAACGTAAACGGAGGCTCGAGGCCTCCACAACCCACCAGGGTGCGCCACTAGGGCCCAAGCGTGCCCTGGTGTATCATGCCCTCCTCGAACGTTGGTTGGAGCCCTTCTTTTGGCGCAAGAAAGATAATTTATGAAAAAATCATGTAAAATTTTTAGCGCAGTAGGAGTTACGAATCTCCGGGAATTTAAGAAACCGTGAAGGGCGAGATCTGGGGAGCGTGAAACAGAAGAGAACAGAGAGGGAGATCCAATCTCGGAGGGGCTCCTGCCCCTCCGTCGCCATGGAGGCCATGGACCAGAGGGGGAATCCCCCTCCCATCTAGGGGGGAGGCCAAGGAAGAAGAAGAAGAAGAAGAAGAAGGAGGGGGGCTCTCTCCCCTTCTCTCCCGGTGGCGCCGGAGTGCCGCCGGGGCTAGGATCGTGACGGCGATCTTCATCAACAATCTTGCTACCGTCAACACCAACTCTCTCCCCCTCTATGCAGCGGTGTAATACCCCTTCTCCCCGCTATAATCTCTACTTAAACATGGTGCTCAACTCCATATATTATTTCCCAATGATCTATGGTTATCCTATGATGTTTGAGTAGATCCATTTTATCCTATGGGTTAATCGTGATCTTGGTTGGTATGATTGTATATTTTATTTATGGTGCTGTCCTACGGTGCCCTCCGTCTTGCGCAAATGTGAGGGGCCCCCTACTGTAGGGTGTTGCAATATGTTCATGGTTTGCTTATTGTCTGTGTTGCAGGGGATGACAATAGCCTAAACGCGGATAAGTGGGTCATGGCTTATGGGAGTAAAGAGGACTTGATACTTAATGCTATGGTTGGGTTTCATGACCTTAATGATCTTTAGTAGTTGCGGATGCTTGCTATAGTTCCAATCATAAGTGCATATGATCCAAGTACAGAAAGTATGTTAGCTCATGCCTCTCCCTCATATAAAATTACAAGAATGATTACCGGTACTTGTAATCAATTGCCTAGGGACAAATGATTTTCTTGTTGACAAAAGCTATCCACTTTTATTACCTTGCAATTTATTCATAGTTTTATTCTTGCAAAGTACTCGTAGTTTCATTCTTGCAAAATAGTTTCATACTTGTTTTCTGTAAAGCAAACGTCAAGTGTGCGTAGAGTTGTATCGGTGGTCGATAGAACTTGAGGGAATATTTGTTCTGCCTTTAGCTCCTTGTTGAGTTCGACACTCTTATTTATCGAAGAAGGCTACAAACGACCCCCTATACTTGTGGGTTATCACCCAACAGTAATTTTTTCCCACCGTTTTCTATTTTTCTCAAGAGAAGCCACTAGTGAAACCTACGACCCCGGGTCTCTTTTCATCATATTTGCCTTTGCGAACTATTTTCCTTTGCATTTATTTTCTGATCTATTAAACCAAAAATATAAAAATACCTTGCTGCAATTTATTTGTTCCCCGATATATTTATCCTATCTACCACTTTTACTTCACGTTATTTGCCTATCTTGAGGCGCCGTACCCGAAGGGATTGACAATCCCTTTAACACGTCGGGTTGCGAGTATTTGTTATTTGTGTGCAGGTGTTGTTTACGTGGTGTGAGGAGGTTCTCCTACTGGTTCGATAACCTTGATCTCATCACTGAGGGAAATACCTACCGTCGTTATACTGCATCATCCCTTCCTTTTTGGGGAAATACTGACGTAGTTCTAGCAGACATCAAAAGGAATTTCTGGCGCCGTTACCGGGAAGGATCTTCAACATCAACCAGGTTCCTAATCACAAATCTCATCTCCTTGCAATTTACATTATTTGCCATTTGCCTCTCATTTTCCTCTCCCCCACTTCACACAAATTTTCCGTTTTATTCGCCCTCTTTTTCGTTCGCCTTTTTTCCGTTAGATCTGTTTTTGAGTGCAATCTTGTTGTGAAGTCACCATGAGTGATTTTGGTATGGCAGAAACAGATGATGGCCTAACTCCTAAAATGGAGCGTACGGGTAATCTGGATGCCAAAACTTTTGTCTTGGGGCAAGGGAATTTTATGGGAAAAGAACATATCCAAGAATTTTTCAATTGTGTCGGGAAACTAAGTCTTGATGATGTTCCTATACTTAAAAGGACTAAATCTTATGAAGAAGGTATTTTGGCACTTTTTCTAAAACTTGAAACTAGATTTATTTGTACTCATCCCGCCTTAAAGCTAAAAAGTTAGCCACTCTTGTTTTGCTGAATGAATTTGACTACATAATACGGGAAGCTAGGGAAACCTTTGATTTTTATGGCATGAATCGTGAAAAACCCGTGATTGATGAAATTATTTATAATAGTGATTATGCTTTGAGGCATTTGCTTGGATATAGCCAAATCTTTGATGAGAATATTAAAAAGCAAGTCCCCGTTTTAGATATGATCCAACAAGTTTTTAACAATGTTAATCAACACTATTCTTGGATCACTGCCGAAAATCAAAGGGGATATGATAAAAAGCAACTTGATAGTGCTAAGGTTTCCATGGATAATGTGTTTTATGTTTTATTTACAAAACCTCCCGACACAAATACCTCCAAGGAAAACAAGGATAAGAATGACAAAACTTAGATCCTACGCGTTATGCCTAGCTAGGGGCGTAAAACGGTAGCGCTCGTTGGGAGGCAACCCAACTTGTATCTTTTTGCTTTTTGGTTTTCTTGCTGTTTTTAATAAAATAACCAATTATACCTCTGGTTAGATGTGTTTTTTTGGTTTCAATTAGTGTTTGTGCCAAGCAAGGCCTTTGGGTTGATTTGGGTGAAAGTTAATTTGATCTTGCTGAAAAACAGAAACTTATGTACTCATGAAAATAATTTTCATAAATAACAGAAACACGCTTTAGTGTTAATTATTTTTGCAGAATATCAATATACAAATTTCTCAGGTGTTCCTAATTCCTCAAGATTTTTGGACTTACAGAAGTATTCGAAATATCCATATTGCTACAGACTGTTCTGTTTTTGACAGATTCTGTTTTCTTTGTGTTGTGTGCTTGTTTTGATGATTTTATGGTTTTCTTTGATGAGTTTTTGCCATATAAAAGTTCGAATATAGTAGATATAATGCAAAAACAAAATATAAATTGGTTAGAAACAATACTTATAGTAGTGGTTTGCTTTCTTATACTAACGGATCTCACGAAGGTTTTGTTGAGTTTTGTTTGATTGAAGTTTTCAAGTTTT
The DNA here is from genome assembly GCF_018294505.1 of Triticum aestivum. Classification (NCBI taxonomy): domain Eukaryota; kingdom Viridiplantae; phylum Streptophyta; class Magnoliopsida; order Poales; family Poaceae; genus Triticum; species Triticum aestivum. The sequence continues at coordinate 567,533,218 of NC_057801.1, forward strand.
GGGTGATCTTACGATGGATGAAGGAATAAGGATTAGCAAAATGCCAACCTTGGGGATGCCCGAGGCACCCCAAGATAATATTTAAGATGTATCAACCAACTAAGCTTGGGGATGCCCCCGAGTGGCATCCTCGCTTTCTTCTAACAACCATTAGTATTTTACTTGAAGCTATATTTTTATTCTCACGTATTATGAGTTTTGCTTGGAGCGTCTTGTATGATATGAGTCTTTTCTTGTTTTGCTTTGTGTTTTAAGTGTTGAATCCTTGCTGAACGCACCTTTTTTGAAAGAGCCAAAATTTATGCTATGCTTGCTCCTATGCTTCACTTAAAATTTTTAGAGCCATGGATTTGCTCTAGTACTTAACTTATATTTTTTGAGCATGGTGTACTTTGTTATTTTTGAAGAAATGCTCTCATGATTCACTTAGATTTATTTGGGAGTTAGTGAAATTTTCGAAAATTCTCTCTTGCTTCACTTAGATTATTTTGAGAGAAAGAAAACAAATTATGCTCATGTTCTTCACTTAAATTTGTTTGAGCTTATCAAAAGCAACATATGAAAATAGTCCCAAAGTGATAGATATCCAAATAGGATATAATAAAAACTTGCATGAAGATCATTAAACAAAATAAACTTGATTCTTAGTAATGGTTTTGAGATATGACGATATGATATGTGAGTCATGTTGATGAGTAATTGTGCTTTAATAAGAATATTGATGTTATGGTTTGTGATTCCCTATGCAAGCACGAAAGTCAATAGTTATGCAATGAAATTTATACCCTACTTGTGGTGCATTACTCGGTGTTACTTATGCTTAATGCTTGGGTATGAGATTTTTTGCTTTTTGGTTGGTCACTTCTCAATCTTTTTGCTAGCCTTCATTTTGCACTAAGCATGATCACTACTTGTGCATCCAAAACCCTTTAAACCAGTTTTGCCATATGAATCCACTATATCTACCTATATTCGGTATTTCCATGCCATTCAAAGCAAATTTGCATGTGCCATATCTAATTTTCAAAATAAATTTCTCTTTTGTGTGCTCTACCGCTCGCGAGGCGGTGAGGGGTGGCCAATATTTTCCATGCTGGATGTGTTATTCTCGCGATGAGTGTTTATTCACTTGTCACTGCACGAGAGTACGGCAAAGGTATTAGGGATGTGCCAGTCTCGAAATGAAAAATGAATTTACTTTATGTTATCAAATAATAAATTCCTTGGAAAGTGTTGGTATGGAGGGAAACCGTGGATTCGACTAGCCATGGAAAGTGAAAGTAATGGTGGAGAAATGAATAAACTTTATTTTCTGTTTGGGAACCGCCTATGATGTATCTTGCATGGGAAGTGTTGGGAGCTCTAAGTTGTTTTCTTTGCTAGGAAAAGTATGCCTCTCAAAAATGTTTTTATCTCTCAATTTGAGCTCTGGCACCTCTACACATCCCTACTTCCCTCCACGAAGGGCCTTTCTTCTACCTATGCATATTTTGAATTTGAGTCTCCATCTTCTCTTATAAAGCACCAACTAAGGGGCACTATGATCGTATTTGAGCATTGGGTGTAGCTAATAGTCAAGTGTGTTTCATGAATGGATGAATGATTGACCATAATGGGCTAGGGATAACTTGCTTTAGTGTTGATGTTTTGAAAGACATGGTTGCTGTTGGTATGCTTGAGTATTAAAGTCTTCATGTCAAAACTAGACTATTGCTTTGAACCATATAAAAGTCCAAATGTCCATGCTATAAAGAAAAGAAATGTGATGAACATGTTAGGCAACATTGCACATCAAAAATTCTGTTGTGATCATTTACCTACTCGAGGATGAGCAGGAATTAAGCTTGGGGATGCTGATACGTCTCCAACATATCTATAATTTTTGATTGTTCCATGTTGTTATATTATCATTCTTGGATGTTTTACAATCATTTTATAGTCATTTTATATCATTTTTTGGTACTAACCTATTGACATAGTACCCAGTGCCAGTTGTTGTTTCCTGCATGTTTTTTACATTGGAGGAAATCAATACCAAACGGAGTCCAAACACAGCGAAACTCTTTGTGGATTTTTTTGGGCCAGAAGACATCTAGTGGGCCAGGAAAGCACCTGGGGGGTGCTCTGAGGGGAGCACAACCCACCAGGGCGCGCCTAGAGGCCCAAGTGCACCCCAGTGGGTTGTGCCCACCTCGGGTGCCCCCTGAACCGCCTCTTTGCTCTATAAATACCCCAATATTCCAGAAACCCTACGGGAGTCAACGGAAATCAATTCCAGACGCCGCAGAGTCCAGAAACACAAGATCCAATCTAGACACCATCTCGGAGGGGTGCATCATGTCCATTGGTGCCTCTCCGATGATGCGTGAGTAGTTCTTTGTAGACCTATGGGTCCATAGTTAGTAGCTAGATGGCTTCCTCTCTCTCTCTCTCTTGATTATCAATAAACTGGTCTCTTGGAGATCCATTTGATGTAAGTCTTTTTGCGGTGTGTTTGTTGGGATCGATGAACTTTGAGTTTATGATCAAATCTATGTTTTTATCCATGAAAGTTATTTGAGTCTTGTTTGATCTCTAATATGCATGATTGGTTATAGCCTCGTATTTCTTCTCTGGTATTTGGGTTTTGTTTGGCCAACTTGATCTATTTATCTTGCAATGGGAAGAGGTGCTTTGTGATGGGTTCGATCTTACGGTGCTTGATCCCAGTGACAGAAAGGGAAATGGCAGGTATCTATTAAGGATAACAAGAATGGGTCTATTTCTACATAAATATATCTTGTCTACATCATGTCATTGTTCTTATTGCATTACTCCATTTCTCCATGAACTTAATACCCTAGATGCATGCTAGATAGCGGTCGATGTGTGGAGTAATAGTAGTAGATGCAGGCAGGAGTCGGTCTACTAATCTTGGACATGATGCCTATATAATGATCATTGCCTTGATATCGTCATGATTATTTGAAGTTCTATCAATTGTGCAACAGTAATTGTTTTCCCACCGTTTGCTATTTTTCTCAAGAGAAGCCACTAGTGAAACCTACGCCCCCGAGTCTCTTTTCATCATATTTGCCTTTGCGATCTATTTTCCTTTGCATTTATTTTCAAATCTATTAAACCAAAAATACAAAATTACCTTGCTGCAATTTATTTGTTCCGCGATCTATTTATCATATCTACCACTTTTACCTCACGTTATTTGCCTATCTTGAGGCGCCGTACCCGAAAGGGATTGACAACCCCTTTAACATGTCGGGTTGCGAGTATTTGTTATTTGTGTGCAGGTGTTGTTTACATGGTGTGAGGAGGTTCTCCCACTAGTTCGATAAAATTGGTCTAATCACTGAGGGAAATACCTACCGTCGCTATACTACATCATCCCTTCCTCTTTGGGGAAATACCGACATAGTTCTAGAAGACATCAATGGCCCCATGAAATGGGCTAGCTTGTCGCTGATAACCTCGGGAGGGAGTATTGTATGAATACAAACCCACTCTATGCATGTGGCCCAAGTATGTATATGGAAGTGGTGTGTGTGGTGTTCGAATACCCAATGCGCAAATTTTATGTGGCACCATGCTTTGGAACCGTAAAATCCCCACACTAAGCGACGGTTCACGATGCGTAGCATGCGCTCAAACTTAATTAGGCTTGGAATGGTTGACCTACTATACGGTAACTCAAAGCAAAGAAAATGAATCCACCCTGGTAACCTTTCTCGTCATTGGTCTAAATGATGGACGTCCACGCGGGGCCACAAATATATATAGGCTTGCTGCCCATAACCAAGCGAGTGAGAGTGTGCCCAAAGACAACCATTGCATGCGTGTGTCCCAAACATATTTATGTAGGTGTGTGATGCATGCATATGTATTGTTGAATACCTGACCCAATGCACAACATTGATGTGGTGCATGCGTTGAAAATTGCAAAGGTCCCCACACAGAGCAAGAGGTCGTTCATGACGTGTCATGTGCTCGCCCCCCTCCCCCCTTCGATCCAGCGGGATGGATTCATGTGTACACATGCGCTATTATATATATATGTAATCTCACATCATGATCTATATCATGAGCAAACAAAAAATCAATCCCCTCCTAAGTCAAATTAGTTAACCTCTCGCGCACTGTCGGTGAAAGTGATGGACCAAGCGGGCCGACAGATGGAAGCATCGCCGATAATCACGTGAGTGAGTGCCATATATAGGACAACAACCATCGCGATTGCACATGTGCAAGAACATATATATGAAGAGGTCTGTTGTGATGTTTTGAATACCTAATGCACAACTTTGATGTGGCATTTGCCTAAAAAACCACTAAGTCCCCACACAAAGTGAGGTTCATGTGACACCACCTAGTAACACAACCCTAAAAGAATTAATCCTCCTTGTTCGTCAAACGGGTCAAAGCGATGGACGACGAACTCGCAGGCCCAGCACAAAAGCGATGTTTAGGTCGCACGTGAGTGATCATCCTATATAGGACTATGTACCACCATCTGCATGTGGCCCAAAGAGGTGTTTGTGTGATGTTTGAATACGCAATGCACAACTTTGATGTGGCACCACATATATAGGAAACCAAAAAGTCCCCACAGAGAGGGCGAGGTCCATGATGCGTTATATGTACACCCCCATTCTCGACGCGTGGTATATATGTACTTCTACTGTATAGCACAAATCAAAAAAGAATCATTCCTTGATGGTCAAATTAAACTCTTTGCTTGTTGGTTCAAAGTGATAGAGGACAACCTCGCATGCCCACAGATGAAAGCGCCACACGCGAGTGAGTTCCTATAGGGCAACCACAACCTGCATGGTATTGCGTGATGTTTGAATACAAATATATTGTACAACTTTGATGTGGCACCTGCCTCGGGAACTAGGAAGTCCCCACATGGAGCGAGGTTATGACACGCATATATATAGAGTATTCATGTTGCCTCCTCTTTGACATGTACATACTCCTACCATGCATATACGTAACACAAACAAAAAAAGAACCATCCTTGTTGGTCAAATTAACCTCTCTCTCATTGTACGTTCAACTGGTCGACGATGACCTCATGGGCCCACAGAGAGAGGCACACGTGAGTGATGTCATAGGACAAAACCACCGCATGCATGCGCCCATGTGTTATGTGATGTTTGAATACCCAATGCACTACTTTGACATGGCACATGCTTCGCAAATTGGAAATGCACTAGACCACGGTGCGTGTAACCCCTCACTTCAAGTCGGTGGGAGGGTGTGTACGCACGTGCTCGAACTTTGATATGGAATCTCACCATGATCCGCACCACACACATGCCAAGATGAATCTACCTTTTGGTCAAATGCCTCTCGCTGTTGGTGGAAACTGAAAACCTTTGCGGGCTAATGAATGGGCACGTCGCTGATAACCGCACGAGGGAGAGTGTCTGAGAGGACCACCAATGCATGTATGTGGCCCAAACATGTATGTATGAAAGGATCACAAAATAATCAATTCACGACTTTGATGTGGCATATATGACTCACAAAATGATCAATAATCCCACATGGATGTTCATGACTCGTAGTGTACTGCCGGACCCCTCCTCCCCACCCCTCCCACACATAGACACACACATCCCGCACCACCACAACCACTCTGAGGCATGCCAAACTTTTTTTGTAGTGAACATGTGACCAAAGGCGGAATGTCGTGTTAAAATTTTAAAAAACAGACATCATTCGACCATTTTTATACATTGAATGATTTCCTAGGGATTTAATGTGGAAAAAACAAATTTGAGCTACATGTGCACCAAAATGGATTGCAAAATCATATCTGTCCCTGGGTGCATGTTTCCCTGTGCAAGAGATTTCAAAACATTGAGAATACAGATTTTTAAAATTCAGTAAATCCAAAACTTAGTTGAAATTCATGAAACTTATTGTGGTGTCATATATGGACAATACTAGACTGTGATATTGTATTTTTTCATCAAATTTGAGACCTGTTTTAATATAATCTTCTTACAAATGGGAGATTATTAAAAACTGGCAACCAATATCTCATACAGATTATTTATTCGGACCATGTGCGTTAGACCGTGCCATGCTTCGGTTAAGCAGTAAAGCAGAATGAATCATCAATAAACCCAAAAATATACGTGCTGCCACATGCCCCGTGTACCGTGCGAGTAGGCATGAGTTGACGGGATGCATGCGAGCAGTCCGCCGTGCAGGCATACCGGGAGGCGTGCATGCAGGTGTGTGTTTCTTTTCATTAAGATAAGCATATTTCAAAGTGTCAGGTAATTAATTAAGCTCAAACACGGGATCACCCTTGGGTGGAGGAGGATCCCCAAGGATTTCAATAGACAAATTGTGTTTCAAAATAGGTCCTTGATTAAAGAATATTTCATATATTTCCCTTCTTTCATTCATAAACATATCATTTTCATGGTCTAGCAAATATTGTTCTAAAGGATCAGTGAGAGGCACGACACTAGAAGCAAGACCTATAATTTCATCCTTACTAGGCAATTCTTATCATGGGGTTGTCTATGCAATGTAGAGAAATTAAAATCATGAGACATATCCACTAAACCAACAGTAATAATATCTTTCTCGTAGTCTATCTTAGCATTAACAGTATTCAAGAAAGGTCTACCAAATATAATGGGACAAAAATCATCTTGTGGGGAAGCAAGAACAAGAAAATCAGTAGGGTATTTTATTTTCCCACACAAGATTTCAACATCTCTAACGATCCCAATTGGTGACATAGTATCTCTATTGGCAAGCTTAATAGTAACATCAATATCTTCTATCTCAGCAGGTGCAATATTATTCATAATTTCTTGGTATAAGGTATAAGGTATTGCATTCACACTACCACCCGCATCACATAAGCCATGATAACAATGATCTCCTATTTTAACAGAAACAACAGGCATGCCAACAACATGTCTATGTTTAACTTCAGTATCGGGTTTAGCAATTCTAGCAGCTTCATCACAGAAATAAATAACATGCCCATCAATATTATCGACCAAGAGATCTTTAACCATAGCAATACTAGGTTCAACTTTAATTTGCTTAGGGGTGTATGTGTTCTAGTATAACTCTTACGAACCACAATTGAAGCTTTAGCGTGATCCTTCATTCTACAGGAAAGGGTGGTTCCTCAATATAAGCAGTAGGAACAATAGGATCAATATTATAAGTAATAGTTTCTTCTTCAAATTTAATAGGCTCTACTACTTTTACTTCAATGGGAGGATGATATTTTAACCACTTCTCCTTAGGGAGATCAACATGAGTAGCAAATGATTCACAAAAAGAAGCTACCATCTCAGAATCAAGTCCATATTTAGTGCTAAAATCACGAACAACATCGGTGTCCATAAAAGATTTAACACAATCAAACTTAAGGTTTATACCTGACTCCTTACCTTCTAGAGTTCCCAATCTTTAGAGTTGCATTTAATTCTTTCCAATAAATCCCATTTGAATTCAATAGTCTTCTTGTAAAAGAACCAGTACAAGAAGTATCGAGCATGGGTCGATCATTATGATAAAGCCAAGCATAATTTTTTTTAATAATAATTTATCTTGAGAGCTCATGATTGGGGCATGAATATAACATTGACTTAAGCGTCCCCCAAGCTTGAGTGGTACTTTCTCCTTCACGGGGCCAATATATATATATATATATATAAATATATATATATATATATAATTACGATCATGATGAACCAAATGCATAGGATAATTTTTTTGATGAAATTCCAATTTCAATCGGTTGTAGAACCCAAGTGATTTACCCCCACCTGCACCCACAAACTTATTTTGAATTAGCACACCAAATGGGTTGTAAATTTTCATAAGAAAGGCTACATGACTGTGAGAGATTTGGATTCTGACATTTGGGACCCACGAGGAAAAAGCCTATCCAAGGTGGTGTCGACTTACTAGCTAGTCAACAAACGATTTTGCCTACCAGCCATTGGATTGACATCCAACATCTGTCGTGTATCTTCTATCTCTTGTCTTCTTCCTCCAGCCGCCCAAACCAAACCACCCCATAGGTTCCGCTTGCTCCCGCCTCCCACGGCTGGCTGCGCCTCCACCGCCTACCGTACCCTCCAATGTTGGACAGTCCCTCCCTCTATTCCCCGACATGTTCTATTATTCTATGACAACATCAGCCCCAACACACACCCGCACCCGAACCAGTCAACCCTTGTACTCCCCTACGCCTGCGACTGGACCGACGCATCTTCCACGGCTCCTGTTCATTCCATCTGAGGCCTCTCCATCTTCCTCCGCCTTGGTTCGTCTGTCGTGCGCGGTGCGCCGCCCTCTTGTGTTGTCAACATCGTCAACAACCGAGAGGAACAAGGAGATGACTGTACATGGAGAGGATGATAGTAGGGACCCACCAGGGTCATGGCAGTACGCAAGCAAGTGCCTAATTATTACAAGCCCAAAAAATGGTTCCTCCTAATGGTTGGACATCTGGGGCCCACGCCATTGTCAACGTAGTCAATAAACGAGAGAATTACACAGCGAGCAACTGACACCAGGGACCCTGACACCAGGGACCCAGCAGGTCGCGCAGTTGTTATTTACTTTTTTGAGGAACAAGCAGTTGTGATTTATTCTAGTTTTAGAGACGGATCAGTGTAACAACGGGGCTGTGCGGGGGCTGTGGCCAGTCTAGCCAGGGTTTTATTTATGTTTACCACATCATGAGCCCAGTTGTGTTTTTTCTTGCTGAAAATGGCTAGCCCAGTTCTACTTTTTAAAAGAAATACCCAACTGAGGCCTCCTTGCTTTGTCAGCCCTGCTGGGCTGCAAATCTATCAAGACGAGGAGAGTTTCACTCGGCTTGCTCAAAAAATGGGCTATCAGTAATGAGAAATGGGTTGTACATTTTTAAAACACATCAAACCAGGAATTAGTTTCATTTTTTTGTTTCAAGATTTTAAATTCCATTTATTTTTATGCATGGACAATTATTTGGATTTTATATTTATATAAATTTATTTTTCAAATTAGTTTGAATGTGATTCGAAATTTCAGGATTAAAAACAGTTGATCGCACTGAAATATGCAAAATTTCATATAATTTTTAACCATGGCCACAATATGGGCTGTAATGCTAACAAAAAGAAGATGGGCTCCAAAAAAATCCTTAAGAATTAGCAAATGGGATGTAAATTTTAGAAATAATGGCAGATGGGTTGTATGTTGTTTTCCACACATTTGAGGCTGACTTGTGGGCCTAATATAGGTTGATGCGTACGCTTTCCTAAAAAAGGTTGACGCACACGCAACACCGTGTCAACTTAGTCAACACACAACAACAGTGACTATTGGATGTCCATCCAACGACCGTCGTGCTTTTTCAATCTCTGATATTCTTGCTCTGGCCGCTCAAACAAGCGCCAGCGGGACTGCCTGCTCTCTCCTCCCGTGGCCGACTGTGCTGCCGCGCAGGCCTCACCGACCCACCGTACTCCCATCGCTAGCCTAGCCATCCCTCTACTCACCCACACCTGCTGTTATTCTCCGGTTGTGGCAGAGGAACCAGTAAACCCTCGTACTCCCTTCTGCGTGGGAAACAACTGCCGAGCATTCACTCGCTCCATGTCATTCCCTTCCTAGGCCTCGTCGTCGTCCACCACCCTGGTGCTCTCGTCGCGGCGTGGTCAACGTGGTCAAGGAATGACACCATCGGAAGTGGATTGTACGTGGAGAGGCTGGTAGCTGGGTCCACGGCCGCACGCAAGGAAATGCCTCTTTATTACATGCAAAATAATGATTCCTCTACCTGATAGCTGGGACCCATAGGAAGAGCCTCTGTATTTTGTGGAAAATAAAAATGTTCCCCTCGCTGAAAGCTCGGACCCACCAGCTGTATCTTCGCACGCAAGGAAGTTCCTCCTTATTACACACAAAATAATATGAATACTCCCCCTGCTAGCTGGGAGCCAACATAGTGGGAGGCTGACTTGTGGGCCTACTAAGTTGATGCAGATGGAGGAATTTGTCAACTTAGACAATATGAATGATTCTAGCTCTAGTGACCGTATGATGTCCATCCAACGACTGTAGTACTTCTTCAACCTCTGGTCTTCTTGTGCCAGCCGCCCAAACCAGCGCCAGTTGTGTCACCTGCTCCTGCCTCCGGTGGCCAGCTCTGCTGCCACGCAGGCCTCACTGCCCCACCCTACTCCAACCTCTGGCCAGGCCATCCCTCTACTCACCCACAACCCCTGTTATTCTGCGGTGACGACAACCTCACACCGCAACCGAACCAGTCAACCCTCGTACTCCTCTCTGCGTGGGCATCCACTGTGCGTCTTCCCCGGCTCCGCGTCGTCCCCTTCCTAGGCCTCCCCGTCATCCACTGCCTTGGTGCTCTCGGTGCGGCGTGATCAATGTGGTCAAGGAACGACTTCCATCAAAAGAGTACTATACGTGGAGAGGCTGACAGCTGGGTCCATGGCCGCAGCAAGGAAGTGCAACCTTATTACGTGTAAAAAAATATTCCTCCACCTGACAGCAGGGACCCACCGGAAGGGCCTCTATATTTCATGAAAAAACGTTCACCCGCTGACAGCTCGAACCTACCAGCTGTATCTTCACATGCAAGAAAGTGTCTCCTTATTACGCACAAAAAAATGAAGCCTCCCCCTCCTAGCTGGGACCCAGCATAGTGGGAGGCTGACTTGTGGGCCTACTAAGTTGACGCGAATGGAGGGCTTTGTCAACTTAGTCAATATGAACGATTCTAGCTCCAGTGACCATACGATGTCCATCCAACAACCTGCTTCTTCAACCTCTGGTCTTCTTTGCTCCAGCCGCCCAAACAAGCGCCGATCGTGCCGCCTGCTCCTGACTTCGGTGGTCGGCTCTGCTACCACGCAGGCCTAACCGCCCCACCCTACTCCAACCTCTGGCCAGGCCATCCATCTACTCACCCACAACCCCTGTTATTCTGTGGAGACAGCAACCTCACACCGCAGCCGAACCCGTCAACCCTCGTACTCCTCTTCGCGTGGGCATTCACTGTCGTGTCTTCCCCGGATCCGCGTTGTCCCCTTCCTAGGCCTCACTGTTGTCCACCATCTTGGTGCTCTTGGCACGGCGTGGTCAATGTGGTCAAGGAATGACTTCCATCGGAAGAGTACTGTACATGGAGAGGCTGACAGCTGGGTCCATGGCCGCAGCAAGGAAGTGCAACCTTATTACGTGTAAAATAATTATTCCTCCACCTAACAATGGGTAGCCACCGAACGGGCCACCGTATTTCATGAAAAAACGTTCCCCCTGACTACTGGGACCCACCAGCTACATCTTTGCATGCAAGGAAGTGCGGCCATATTACGGGCAAAAAAATGATTCTCCCACTGACAGTTGGTGAAGGAAATATGCCCTAGAGGCAATAATAAAGTTATTATTTATTTCCTTAATTCATGATAAATGTTTATTATTCATGCTAGAATTGTATTAACCGGAAACTTAGTACATGTGTGAATACATAGACAAACAAAGTGTCACTAGTATGCCTCTACTTGACTAGCTCGTTGATCAAAGATGGTTAAGGTTTCCTAAGCATAGACATGATTTGTCATTTGATAAACGGGATCTCATCATTAGGAGAATGATGTGCTTGACTTCACCCATTCTGTTAGCTTAGCACTTGATCGTTTTAGTTTACTGATATTGCTTTCTTCATGACTTATACATGTTCCTATGACTATGAGATTATGCAACTCCCGATTACCGAGGAACACTTTGTGTGCTACCAAACGTCACAATGTAACTGGGTGATTATAAAGGTGCTCTACAGGTGTCTCCGATGGTACTTGTTGAGTTGGCATAGATCGAGATTAGGATTTGTCACTCCGATTGTCGGAGAGGTATCTCTGGGCCCTCTCGGTAATGCACATCACTATAGGACTTGCAAGCAATGTGACTAATGAGTTAGTTGCGGGATGATGTATTACGGAATGAGTAAAGAGACTTGCCGGTAACGAGATTGAACTAGGTATTGAGATACCGATGATCGAATCTCGGGCAAGTGAAATACCAATGACAAAGGGAACAACGTATGTTGTTATGTGGTTTGACCGATAAAGATCTTCATAGAATATGTAGGAGCCAATATGAGCATCCATGTTCCGCTATTGGTTATTGGCCGGAGACGGTATCTGTCATGTCTACATAGTTCTCGAACCCGTAGGGTCCGCATGCTTAACATTCGGTGACGATCGATATTATGAGTTTATGTGTTTTGATGTACCGAAGGTAGTTCGGAGTCCCAGATGAGATCGGGGACATGACGAGGAGTCTCAAAATGGTCGAGACGTAAAGATTGATATTTTGGACAACTATATTCGGACATCGGAAAGGTTCCAAGTGATTCGGGTATTTTCCGGAGTATCGGGAAGTTACGGGAATACGGGGGAAGAAGTATTGGGCCTCATGGGCCAAGTGGTGGAAGAGAGGAGACATGACAAGGCAGGGCGCCCCCCTAGCCCAAACCGAATTGGACTAGGGGGGCGGCCCTCCTTTCCTACTTTCCTCCCTCTCCTTCCTTCTCCCTCCCTTCCTATTGGTGGACTCCTACTAGGACTTGGAGTCCTAGTAGGACTCCACACTTGGGCGTGCCTCTAGGGCTGGCCGGCCTTCCCTCCTCTCCTCCTTTATATACTGAGGCAAGGGGCACCCCATGGACACACAAGTTGATCATTGATCTTTAGCCGTGTGCGGTGCCCTCTCCACCATAATCCACCTCGGTCATATCCTAGCGGTGCTTAGGCGAAGCCCTGCGTCGGTAGCTTCATCAACACCGTCATCACACCGTCGTGCTGACGGAACTCTCCCTTGAAGCTCTACTGGATCATGAGTTCATGGGACATCACCGAGCTTAACATGTGGAGATCACGGAGGTGTCGTACGTTCGGTACTTGGATCGGTCGATCGTGAAGACGTACGACTACATCTACCGCGTTGTCATAACGCTTCCGCTTATGGTCTACGAGGGTATGTGGACAACACTCTCCCCTCTCATTGCTATGCATCACCATGATCTTGCGTGTGCGTAGGAATTTTTTTTGAAATTACTATGTTCCCCAACAGTGGTATTAGAGCCAGGTTTATGCGTAGATGTTATATGCACGACTAGAACACAAGTGAGTTGTGGATGATAATAGTCATACTGCTTACCAGCATGTTATACTTTGATTCGGTGGTATTGTTGGATGAAGCGGCTCGGACCAACATTACACGTACGCTTACGCGAGACTGGTTCTACCAACGTGCTTTGCACATTGGTGGCTGGCGGGTGTCAGTTTCTCCAACTTTAGTTGAGTCGAGTGTGGCTACGCCCGGTCCTTGTTGAATGTTAAAACAACACTAACTTGAAAAAATATCGTTGTGGTTTTGATGCGTAGGTAAGAACGGTTCTTGCTCAGCCCGTAGCAGCCACGTAAAACTTGCAACTACAAAGTAGAGGACGTCTAACTTGTTTTTGCAGGGCATGTTGTGATGTGATATGGTCAAGAAATGATGCTAAATTTTATTGTATGAGATGATCATGTTTTGTAACAGAGTTATCGGCAACTAGCAGGAGCCATATGGTTGTCGTTTTATTGTATGCAATGCAATCGCCCTGTAATTGCTTTACTTTATCACTAAGAGGTAGTGATAGTCGTAGAAGCAATAGTTGGCGAGACGACAATGATGCTACGATGGAGATCGAGGTGTCGCGCAGGTGACGATGGTGATCATGATGGTGCTTTGGAGATGGAGATCAAAGGCACAAGATGATGATGGCCATATCATATCACTTATATTGATTGCATGTGATGTTTATCTTTTATGCATCTTCTTTTGCTTTGATTGACGGTAGCATTATAAGATGATCTCTCACTAAATTTCAAGATATAAGTGTTCTCCTTGAGTATGCACTGTTGCCAAAGTTCGTCGTGCCGAGACACCACGTGATGATCGGGTGTGATAAGCTCAACGTTCACCTACAATGGGTGCAAGACAGTTTTGCACACGCACAAATACTCAAGTTAAACTTGATGAGCCTAGCATATGTAGATATGGCCTCGGAACACTGAGACCGAAAGGTCGAATGTGAATCATATAGTAGATATGATCAACACAGTGATGTTCACCATTGAAAACTACTCCATCTCACGTGATGATCGGTTATGGTTTAGTTGATTTGGATCACGTAATCACTTAGATGACTGGAGGGATGTCTATCTAAGTGGGAGTTCTTAAGTAATATGATGAACTGAACTTTAATTTATCATGAACTAAGTCATGATAGTATTTTGCAAATTGTGTTGTAGATCAATAGCTCGCGTTGTTGCTTCCCTATGTTTCTTATATGTGTTCCTAGAGAAAACTGAGTTGAAAAATGTTAGTAGCAAAGATGCGGACTAGGTTTGTGATCTGAGGTGTATCCTCATTGCTGCATAGAAGAATTATGTCCTTGATGCACCGCTAGGTGACAGACCTATTGCAGGAGCAGATGCAGACGTTATGAACGTTTGGCTAGCTCAATATGATGACTACTTGATAGTTTTGTGCACCATGCTTTACGGCTTAGAACTGGGACTTCAAAAATGTTTTTGAAATGTCATGGAGCATTTGATATGTTCCAAGAGATGAAATTGGTATTTCAGACTCATGCCCGTGTCGAGAGGTATGAGACCTCTGATAAGTACTTCGCCAAAAAGATGGAGGAGAATTGCTCAGCTAGTGAGCATGTGCTCAGAATGTCTGGGTACTACAATCGCGTGAATCAAGTGGGAGTTAATCTTCCAGATAAGATAGTGATTGACAGAATTCTCTAGTCACCATCACCAAATTACTAGAACTTAGTGATGAACTATAGTATGCAAGGGATGACGAAAACGATTCCCGAGCTCTTCGTGATGCTTAAAATCGACGAAGGTAGAAATCAAGAAAGAGCATCAAGTGTTGATGATTGACAAGACCACTAGTTTCAAGAAAAAGGGCAAAGGGAAAGAAAGGGAACTTCAAGTAGAATGGCAAGCAAGTTGTCACTCCCATGAAGAAACCCAAAGCTGGACCAAAAACCTGAAACTGAGTGCTTCTACTGCAAAGGAAATGCTCACTAGAAGCGGAAATGCCCTGAATATTTGGTGGATAAGAAGGATGGCAAAGTGAACAAGGGTATATTTGATTTACATGTTATTGATGTGTATGTTACTAGTGTTTATAGTAGCCCTTGGGTATTTGATACTTGTTTGATTGCTAAGATTAGTAACTCGAAACAGGAGTTACAGAATAAACAGAGACTAGTTGAGGGTGAAGTGACGATGTATGTTGGAAGTGGTTCCAAGATTGATATGATCATCATCGCACACTCCCTATACTTTCGAGATTAGTGTTAAACCTAAATAAATGTTATTTGGCGTTTGCGTTGAGCATGAATATGATTTGATCATGTTTATTGCAATACAGTTATTCATTTAAAGTCAGAGAATAATTGTTGTTCCGTTTACATGAATAAAACCTTCGATGGTCATACACCCAATGAAAATAGTTTGTTCGATCTCGATCGTAGTGATACACATATTCTTAATATTGATGCCAAAAGATGCAAAGTTGATAATGATAGTGCAACTTATTTGTGGCACTGCCGTTCGGGTCATATCGGTGTAAAGCGCATGAAGAAACTCCATAAAGATGGATTTTTGGAATCACTTGGTTATGAATCATTTGATGCTTGCAAACCGTGCCTTTTGGGCAAGATGACTAAAACTCCGTTCTCCGAAACAATGGAACGAGCTACTGACTTGTTGGAAATAATATATACCGATGTATGCGGTCTAATGAGTGTTGATGCTCGTGGCGGGTATCGTTATTTTCTAACTTTCACAGATGATTTGAGAAGATATGAGTATATCTACTTAATGAAGCACAAGTCTGAAACATTTGAAAAGTTCAAAGAATTTCAGAGTGAAGTGGAGAATCATCGTAACAAGAAAATAAAGTTTCTACAATCTGATCGTAGAGGAGAATATTTGAGTTACGAGCTTGGCCTTCATTTAAAAATAATGTGGAATAGTTTCACAGCTCACGCCACATGGAACACCACAGCGTAATGGTGTGTCCGAACGTCATAACCGCACTTTATTGGATATGGTGTGATCTATGATGTATCTTACCGATTTACCACTACCATTTTGGGGTTATGCATTAGAGACAGCTGCATTCACTTTAAATAGGGCACCATCAAAATCCGTTGAGATGACGCCTTATGAACTGTGGTTTGGCAATAAACCAAAGTTGTCGTTTCTTAAAGTTTGGGGCTGCAATGCTTATGTGAAAAAAAGTTTCAACCTGATAAGCTTGAACCCAAATCGGAGAAGTGCGTCTTCATAGAATGCCCAAAGGAAACTGTTGGGTACACCTTCTATCACAGATCCGAAGGCAAGATATCGGTTGCTAAGATGGATCCTTTCTAGAGGAGGAGTTCCTCTCGAAAGAAGTGAGTAGGAGGAAAGTAGAGCTTGATAAGGTAATTGTACCTTCTCCTGAATTGGAAAGTAGTTCATCATAGAAATCAGTTCCAGTGATTCCTACACCAATTAGTGAGGAAGCTAATGATGATGATCATGAAACTTCAGATCAAGTTACTACAGAACCTCGTAGGTCTTCCAAAGTACAGTCTGCACCAGAGTGGTATGGTAATCCTGTTCTGGAAGTCATGTTACTAGACCATGATGAACCTACGAACTATGAGGAAGCGATGATGAGCCCAGATTCCACAAAATGGCTGGAAGGCCATGAAATCTGAGATGGGATCCATGTATGAGAACAAAGTGTGGACTTTGGTGGACTTGCCCGATGATCGGCAAGCCATAGAAAATAAATGGATCTTCAAGAGGAAGACAGACGCTGATAGTAGTGTTACTATCTACAAAGCTCTACAGTCGCAAAAAGTTTTTCGACAAGTTCAAGGTGTTGAATACGACGAGATTTTCTCACTCATATCGATGCTTAAGTCTGTCTGAATCATGTTAGCAATTGCCACATTTTATGAAATCTGGCAAATGGATGTCAAAACTGCATTCCTTAATGGATTTATTAAAGAAGAGTTGTATATGATGCAACTTGAAGGTTTTGTCAATCCTAAAGGTGCTAACAAAGGGTGCAAGCTCTAGTGATCCATCTATGGACTGGTGCAAGCATCTCGGAGTTGGAATATACAATTTGATGAGTTGATCAAAGCATATAGTTTTATACAGACTTGCGGTGAAGCCTGTATTTACAGGAAAGTGAGTGGGAGCACTACAGCCTTTCTGATAAGTATGTGAATGACATACTGTTGATCAGAAATAATGTAGAATTTTCTGGAAAGCATAAAGGAGTGTTTGAAAGGAGTTTTTCAAAGAAATACCTTGGTGAAGCTGCTTGCACATTGAGCATCAAGATCTATAGAGATAGATCAAGACGCTTGATAAGATTTTTCAATGAGTACATACCTTGATAAGATTTTGAAGTAATTCAAAATGGAACAGTCAAAGAAGGAGTTCTTGCCAGTGTTGCAAGCTGTGAAGTTGAGTAAGACTCAAAACCCAACCATGGCAGAAAATAGAAAGAGAATGAAAGTCGTTCCCTATGCCTCAGTCATAGGTTCTATAAAGTATGCTATGCTATGTACCAGACCTATTGTATACCTTGCTCTAATTTTGGCAAGGGAGTACAATTTTGATCTAGGAATAGATCACTGGACAGCGGTCAAAATTATCCTTAGTAAGGACTAAGGAAATGCTTCTCGGTGATGGGGGTGTTAAAGAGTTCTTCATAAAGAGTTACGTCGATGCAAGCTTTTACACCGATCCAGGTGACTCTAAGTCTCAATCTGGATACATATTGAAAGTGGGAGCAATTAGCTAGAGTAGCTCCGTGCATAGCATTGTAGACATAAAATATTTGCAAAATACATACGGTTCTGAATGTGACAGACCCGTTGACTAAACTTCTCCCACAAGCCAAACATGATCACACCTTAGTACTCTTTGGGTGTTAATCACATAGCGATGTGAACTAGATTATTGACTCGAGTAAACCCTTCGGGTGTTGATCACATGACGATGTGAACTATGGGTGTTAATCACATACAGATGTGAATATCGGTGTTAAATCACATGGTGATGTGAACTAGATTATTGACTCTAGTGCAAGTGGGAGATTGAAGGAAATATGCCCTAGTGGCAATAATAAAGTTATTATTTATTTCCTTAATTCATGCTAAATGTTTATTATTCATGCTAGAATTGTATTAACCGGAAACTTAGTACATGTGTGAATACATAGACAAACAAAGTGTCACTAGTATGCCTCTACTTGACTAGCTCATTGATCGAAGATGGTTAAGGTTTCCTAACCATAGACATGAGTTGTCATTTGATAAATGGGATCAAATCATTAGGAGAATGATGTGATTGACTTGACCCATTCCGTTAGCTTAGCACTTGATCATTTTAGTTTACTGCTATTTCTTTCTTCATGACTTATACATGTTCCTATGACTATGAGATTATGCAACTCCCGATTACCGGAGGAACACTTTGTGTGCTACCAAACATCGCAATGTAACTGGGTGATTATAAAGGTACTATGCAGGTGTCTCTGGTGGTACTTGTTGAGTTGGCATAGATCGAGATTAGGATTTGTCACTTCGATTGTTGGAGAGGTATCTCTGGGCCCTCTCAGTAATGCACATCACTATAGGCCTTGCAAGCAATGTGACTAATGAGTTAGTTGCGGGATGATGTATGACGGAACGAGTAAAGAGACTTGCCGGTAACTAGATTGAACTAGGTATTGAGATACCAACGATCGAATCTCGGGAAAGTAACATACCGATGACAAAGGGAACAACGTATGTTGTTCTGCGGTTTGACCGATAAAGATCTTCGTAGAATATATAGGAGCCTATATGAGTATCCAGGTTCCGCTATTGGTTATTGGCCGGAGATGTGTCTCGGTCATGTCTACATAGTTCTCGAACCCATAGAGTCCACACGCTTAACGTTCGGTGACGATCGGTATTATGAGTTTATGTGTTTTGTTGGACCGAAGGTAGTTTGGAGTCCCGGATGAGATCGGTGACATGACGAGGAGTCTCGAAATGGTCGAGACGTAAAGATCGATATATTGGATGACTATATTCGGACATTGGAAAGGTTCCGAGTGATTCAGGTATTTTCTGGAGTACCGGGAAGTTACGGGAATGCGGGGGAAGAAGTATTGGGCCTCATAGGCCAAGTGGTGGAAGACAGGAGGCAAGACAGGGCAGGGTGCGTGGCCCCCCTAGCCCAAACCGAATTGGACTAGGGGGCCGGACCCCTTTCCTCCTTTCCTCCCTCTCCTTCCTTCTCCCTCCCTTCCTCTTGGTGGACTCCTACTAGGACTTGGAGTCCTAGTAGGATTCCACACTTGGGCGCGCCCATAGGGCCGGCCGGCCTCCCCTCCTCTCCTCCTTTATATACTGAGGCAAGGAGCACCCCATGGACACACAAGTTGCTCATTGATCTTTAGCTGTGTGCGGTGCCCCGTCCACCATAATCCACCTCGGTCATATCATAGCGGTGCTTAGGCAAAGCCCTGCATCGGTAGCTTCATCAACACCGTCATCACGCCGTCGTGCTGACGGAACTCTCCCTCGAAGCTCTACTGGATCGTGAGTTCGTGGGACGTCACCGAGCTGAACGTGTGCAGATCACGCAGGTGTCGTACGTTCGGTACTTGGATCGGTCGATCGTGAAGACATACGACTACATCAACCGTGTTGTCATAACGCTTCCGTTTATGGTCTATGAGGGTACATGGACAACACTCTCCCCTCTCGTTGCTATGCATCACCATGATCTTGCGTGTGCGTAGGAATTTTTTTGAAATTACTACGTTCCCTAACAGTTGTGACCCACCAGCAATAACTTCGCACCCAAGGAAGTGCCTTCTTATCCTCCCTGACAGTCGGGACCCACCTAGTCAAAGCGTACGTAGCGTTGTCATTCTGGTCGCGAACGTGTACGTACATACTGGTCGCTCGGTCTGTCTGCAGGCTACAGCGATGAACCATGGCCGAGTAAGGAAGGGCACGTGTCGTAGTAGAGGCGCGGACGTAGCATGTCACGTAGTCCCGTCAATATCATGTACACGTATGTACAACCAGGGTGCAAGAAAGTAAATATGGACACGTAAGTACATACAGGCAGGGTCTCGAACGCCTACTCACACATACGTACGGCCAGGGCTCGTGTACATGGAGAGGCAGCGAGGAGCAGTGACGGCGTCTTGTTCATCGGCAGCCAACCGGCTCGGCCGGAACGGAGAAATTGCATCGTCGTGTTCATTGGGAGGCAACAGAATGTGTCGTTTTCATCGGGAGGCAACCGGCTTTGACGGAACAGCCGAAACAAGGCCTGGCGTACTGCAGAACGGAGGAAATGACCTTCTGCTTGACCACCTACGGTCAAAACGGGATCCTGTTAACGGGGGGGGGGGGTCCGGCTTACTGCAAAACGGAGGAAACGGACTTCTCTTCGACCTCCTACGGTCGAGACGGGGTCCTGTTGATCAGGAGGGGTGTGGTGTACCGCAAAACGGAGGAAACGGACTTCTCTTCGAACTCCTACGGCCGAAACGGGCGTCCTGTTCATCGGGAGGCGTGTGGCATACCGCAAAATGGGACTCCACGGGCTATTGTTCATCCACCATCTACTACCTTGCTCCAACCTCCATGGGCTACTGTTCATCCACCATCGACCTCCTCCAGCCTCCACCGGCTACTGTTCAACCACCCCTCCATGGGCTACTTTTCATCCAGCCCTCCACCGGCTACTGTTCAACCAGCCCTCCACGGGGTCCTATTCATCCACCCCAACCAACTCGATTGGGGTCCTATTCATCCAGCGGCAACGGCCTCTACTACCACGGGGTCCTGTTCATCCAACCCCCACCGGCAACTATTCATCCAATCCTCAACAATGCTCACTATTCATCAAGAGGTAGCAGGTCGATCGACTTTAGTTAGCAGCAGTAGCGAAGGAATCGCTCGATCGGGTTTAGTTAACAGCCAGGGATCGATCGATCGCTCGGGTTCAATAACGCGTAGCCAGTGCAATCACTTAGGTTCAGTAGGTGAAAACGCCTCACTCATGTTCAGTAGAGCCCAGCGCCTCGCACCCACACGCCTACGTGTACGAGAGAAATGTGCAATCCCTCCATGCATCGCTCGGCCCTGACCACCCACCGTAACCTAGGACTCCCCGATATTTTCCTCGCCCTCGCTACTACCCCGGTTTTTCCGTCATGGACGGCCCAAAGAATGTCATGCATCTGCGTCTCCGGCCTGCCCAGGACGAAAAGCCCATTTTGTGTGATGATTTTTTGTCATAGAAGTAGGAGCCCACCACATCTATGATGATACCGAGTTTTGTCACAATTATCATCATAGAAGTGTCATAAGCATGACAACAAAAATTTCATTCAACCCAAAATGTCATGGATGTGTCTTTTTTTTAGTGTGTGTTGCTTCGTAAGGGGTTGATTTGGATCCATATGTTTCATGCCATGGTTAGATTTATCTTAAATCTTCTTTCGTAGTTCAGGATGCTTGCGAGAGGGGTTAATCATAAGTGGGAGGCCTGTCCAAGGAAGTACATCACCCAAGCACCGGTCCACCGACATATCGAATTATCAAAGTAACAAACCTGAATCATATGAGCATGCTAAAAACTAGCTTGACTATATTCCCATGTGTCCTCGGGAACGCTTTGCTTTATATAAGAGTTCGTTGAGGCTTGTCCTTTGCTACAAAAAGGATTGGGCCACTGAGGGAGTCCTGGATAAGGGAGTATCCGGACAGCCGGACTATATACTTTGGTCGGACTGTTGGACTATGAAGATACAAGATTCAAGACTTCATCCCGTGTCCGGATGGGACTCTCCTTTGCGTGGAAGGCAAGCTTGGCGATTCGGATGTTAGATCTCCTTCTCTATAAACCGACTCTATGTAACCCTAGCCTCCTCCAGTGTCTATATAAACCGGAGGGTTTAGTCCGTAGGACAACAACAATCATAATCATAGGCTAGCTCCTAGGGTTTAGCCTCTACGATCTCGTGGTAGATCAACTCTTGTAATACTCATATCATCAAGATCAATCAAGCAGGAAGTAGGGTATTACCTCCATCGAGAGGGCCCGAACCTGGGTAAAACATCGTGTCCCCTACCTCCTGTTACCATTAGCCTAGACGCACAGTTCGGGACCCCCTACCCGAGATCCGCTGGATTTTACACTGACAGCCACCTTGCTGCACCTTAGTTACTTTTGTTACTAGTTACCCATTACGATTTATCTTATCATAAAACTATTTGTTGCCAATAATTTTAGTGCTTGCAGAGAACACCTTGATTAAAACCGCTTGTCATTTCCTTCTGCTCCTCATTGGGTTCGACACTCTTACTTATCGAAAGGACTATGATAGATCCCCTATACTTGTGGGTCATCACGCCGCTATCACAGCCGCAGGGTTCATGCCCAGAGCCTTGAGGAAAGCGACCTTGTCCTTAGGCGTGTTCAGTCCGCCAAGGGTGCAAACAAGTTGACGCCAAAGTGGGAAGGCCCTTACCGGGTGGTACAAGTCACTAGACCTAGCGCAGTCCATCTGGAGACCGAAGATGGCATTCAATTGCAGAACTCATGGAATATTGAGCATCTTTGTAAGTTATACCCATAAGGCACAACTGTCGAGACCTGACCGGCAGCCACCCTTTTGTACAAGCCTTGCCGATGCGCAATGCAAAGCCAGGCGTAGACCTTGAGCACAGATAATGAACGAAGCGCTGGGCCCCCCAAAAAACTTGCATGCATGCATAGCATTTTCACAAACATTGCCATGGGCATGTAGATGAGGTCATATGTACCATGCTTCCTCCTTCGCTGATTGCAAGGCTCCTACCGCGGACTCGACTCCAATATGAGGAGAAGGAAATGAGCCTACATATCTGTCAGTGGGAAACGACACCTATGGGATCACTGGAATCCCTACTATGGTTGGCGGGCACGAGGTTGTGGAAAGAGCGGGTCTAGGAGCCAGCACAAAGATTGTTTACCCAAGTTCGGGTCGCGAGGATGCGTAATACTATAGTCCTGCTTTGGTGTATATTTGAGTGTTCTTGTGTTCTTGAACTAGCTACGGTGTGTGCGTTGTCAAAAAGATCTGAATCCCTCTCCAGTATGCCTCGGGCTTCCTTTCATACTCAAAGGGGGGCGCCAAAGTGGCACACAGGAGGTGGAAAGATGTACACTGTATAAGCTTATCGCCTGTCATTACGGGACAAGACACATTAAATGTGCACCTTAGGTGTCCCCTTGCTTTATCGGGGATGGTAACGAGGCCCGTCCCGTCCATCGCCGCTCCGTCATGTAAGCTGGCAGGCTGCTGACCTGGCGCGGTGGAAGGGTCTTCACGAAGACCTGCATGCCACCATGCAGGTGCTTGCTGAGTCGGTCTAGAGGCCGCACGTCGCCACGCAAGTGCTCGCCTAGCTGGCTGGGATGGCAGCTGCATGGGAACGGCGGTGGAGTCTTGGCAGATCTAGGCCTGGCCACGGCCCCGCTGATGTCCTTGGCAAGGGTCTTGCCGGGGTCCCGACAAGGGTCTTGCCATGACATCACGGTCGTCCCCGGCAAGGATCATGCCGGAGGTCTCGTGGATTTCCTCGGCAAGGATCTCACCGAGGATCATCGTCTTCTGGTCCTCATCTGGTCTTGTATGCTTATGATCTTCACAAAGATCTACATACCACCATGGAGGTGCCTCTCGAGCCTTGTTCCCAATGTGGTTGAGGGTGTTGGAACCCTTGGGCTCAAGGGTGGCGTGCTCCGCTGGTGCTAGGCAAGTTGCCCCGGCAAGGCTCTTGCCGGGGCTGCAGAGGTTGCGCCCGGCAAGGGTCTTGCCGGGGGAGTCCACCTCGCCCTCTTGCTCTTTGCGTCTCTGATCTTGGTGTTGCTTTGATTGTATTGCGCCTTTGGCTTCCCTCCTCTGCTGTGCTAAGTGTGGCCACGGGCGCGGCTCTGACTGCCTGCGCACAAGTAAAGGGGTGCAAAAAAGAGCCCCTACTTTTGTGCACCGACAGGAGCCCCCGGGCCTGGGCCGCACATAAGTGCGACGCGTTTTTGGGCTAGGCCCGTAACGTTGCGCGGGCAGGCGGGGCGGATTTTTACCACGGTGACTTTTTCGTCCGCTGCGCTTCCCCACGACCCGTGTTGAATGTGTGACGTGGAGGGTCGTGCATGACGTGGGGGTCATGCCTGGGGTGCCTGCTGCACACATGCGTCATATCGCAGTGAATGGTAAAGAGGCGGCCCGCGCCTTCCGCATAAAAAGGAATAACCACAGGCGCGCTGATCATTTACCCTCTGCGCCTCTCCCAATCTCAGGACCGCCGTTCCTCTCTTCTTCCTCAGGCGAAATATTCGAAGCTCTTGCTTCTGCTTGCTGTCACTATGCCCCCATTGCTCTTGATCCTTTGCCTCCTTCCAACCGCCATGGCGCCCAAACCAGCAGGGGCAAGGGAGCGGCCAAGGATGCGGGGAGAAGGAGGTGTCGTAGAGCGAGGCGGCGGTGCGGCGGACGCAGTTCGCCTACTTCCTGTCGACGGTCGATGCGGTCCACCTCAAGGACTTCTTCTGCCCCTGCGGGGGAGGAAGACGACGGGGCACCCTGCCACGCGCGTCGTCCCCGTCGATTGCACCATGGCCGGCCCAAATCGGTACCCCCTTTTCATTGATTTCTTCTCCTGCGGGCTCTGCCCCCTTTCTCTGACTTCTTCAATGACATCATGCGCACCTATGGTTTCCATCTTTTGGATCTCACGTCGAACGTCGTGGCGAGCATGGCTCTCTTTTCTCACCCCTATGAGGGCTTTGCCGGGGTGCTTCCCAGCAGGGCGCTCTTCCGCCACTACTTCTCCCCTCGCATCCATCGAGGGGGCGCCATCTCCAGGAGCATCTCCTGGATCCCAAGGGCCCAGGAGAAAGGCACGTATCCGGAGGGTGCCCATAAGGAGAGGTGGGAGGAGTGGCGGGGCCGGTGGTGCTGGATCGAGATGAAGGACCCGCCGGAGTTCTGCCGGGTTCGTCAGAGCCCGCCGACCCGTCGTGGGGACTGGAGTGACCTTGATGCCAACGATGAGAAGCTTTCAATCGCCACCACCAGGATCCATCGCCTCACCACGGTCGGGCTCACCCTTGAGAAGATTGGGGCGGACTTCATCCGCTGCTGAATCGCCCCGCTGCATAACAAGGGGAGGCCGGCCTGGGGACTTCAGGAATGCGGCCGACGTCATGAGGCTCTGCCCTGGCCTGAAGCATAACTTCACAGTGATGGGACATGCCCATTTCTGTCAAAGGCTCTTCCAGCTCGACGTGTACATCGACAGCAGGGTGGAGAGGACCGGTAGGGCCACGAAGGCCGGCAAGGCCGTCAAGTGACCCCTGTTTGGGTTGCCAGCGGGTGTGTTCCCTCTGAGCAACAACTCTTGCTAGTCCGCCATTATTGCCATGATGCCGGACTTCAACGCGCACGGCCTCAACCCGTCCTGGGCAGAGCCCCCGGCATGCGAAGCATAGGAGTTCTTCGACAACTTGTCGGAGGGCTATGACCACGACGAGCCGCTGCTCATCCAGGGCACCACCGAGGCGGAGCCGGACTACATCGCCGCCAGGTTAGCAGGGGCAGAGCTTGCCAGGGAGGCCGGTAGCGCTGGTGGCGTGGAGGATGAAGCCAACGCGGCCACGGAGGAAAGGGAGCTCACCCAGTGGGTGGCGTCTACCGGGGAGGCCAGCAGCGTCAACACCGAGGCCCCCGTTGTTGAGGATGTGGTCAAGGAGTCGATCGAGGAATAGGCGAGGCCGGCAACCCTCCGGCCACGGGAAAAAGGCGTGTCCTGTGGCGGGCCAGCTTTGGTGAGCCGGTCCGGCCCTGCAGGACCGAACTGCGGCAAGAGGTCCACGGGGAGTCCGTGCACCTTACGAGGGCCGCGGTAGCGAGGAAGATGGTGAAGGCCGCGGTGGTGAAGAGGAAAGCGTCCGCCTCTTCTTCGTCCAAGCATTTCTGGACTCCATCCCCTTCCCCTCCTTCCGCAAATGTTGACACGGAGGTCGTCTTTGATTTTGGGTGTCTCAGCCCAAGGAGGAAGTGGAAGGCAGCAGAAGAGGAGGTGGAGGACGAGTAAGTATCTTGCCCTTTGTCATCTCCGTCCTTTCAGACCGTGCTGCTTTTCTTGACTTGTTTTCATCTTCGCAGGGACAGGAAGACGCTGGCCCAGAGGATGGCGAAGAGGGCCAGGGCCTTGATGGGCGACTAGCCCCTGGCGGGCGCTTCACGTACGCCGATGGTGGAGATCAGCCTAGACAACAGCCCCTGTCTCAGCCCCCAGCATGCGTTCACCACTCACTCCTCATCAACATGTGTTGGGGTACGATCTCTTGGCACTGACTTTGCCGTGGCTGCAGGAGGAGGACGACACCAGGAGGTGCCACCAAGGGACACCCCCATCACGCCGCCCCCATCAACCACGCCGCCCCGAGGGGCGTCCCCGGCAAGGGCGCCAAGCACTGAGCCCATGCGCACGGAGGAGGAGGAGGCAAACTTGGGCACTGGTGACTCCGTCTCAGCGACGGATGTTGGCGGGGAGGGGGCCACTTCTTCCCAGCCCGGTACGGGTAAGTTATTCACTTTCTGTCCCTGTTCTTTTTTTTGAATTTGGTCTTGGCTTCGCCACATTCCCCTTCTCGGTATCCAGATCCTTCCTCGGCGGACCGGGAGGATATTGACACCATCATCAAGGAGGTCTCCAAGGATGCTGCGGAGGAGGCCAGCAACATTGCCGCCGAGGAGGCCGCCAAGAACACTTCTGAGGATGCCGCCAAGGGGCCTGCCAAGGAGACCGGCAAGGCTGCTGCCGAGGAGGCCGGCAAGGGCACCGCCGAGCAGGCCGGCAAGAGGCCTGCCAGGGAGGCCGACAAGGCTACTACCGAGGAGGGGTGGTCGATGAACAACCCTCCTCCTCCATCGTCTCTGGCTTGGGCAGGTACTTGAAGGTGCGCGACAACCTGTTCGTCCACCTTCCAGGGACGGCGGGCACCGAGGCACCGGCCGAGGGGGAGGTGTTTGACGACGAGGCGCTCGCCACCACCGGGCTCCAGGTTGTTGATGAACCGAGCACCGGTGGTGGCAGTTCTCAAGAGGATCAGCTTCTTCGGTCCATGAGCGCCGACTTCTAGAAGCTCCAGGTGCTTCACCATGCCCGCCTGGACAAGTTAAAATCCAGGATGGTGGCGGGGGACAAGGCAGACACGGACCTTGAGGAAGGTGTTGCCGAGACGCAGGCCTGGTTCCGCCAGGCCCACGAAGAGCTGAAGGCTGCCTAAGATCTGCTGGCTGAGCGCAAGCAAGAGATCATCTTGAAGCAAGCCGACGTCGAGAAGGCCCAGGAGGCGGCGAGGGAAAAGGCCACCAGGGCCGAGGCCGCCCAGCACCAGCACCAGGCCGAGCTGAATTCCCAGGAGGAGGACCTTGCCGCTCATGAGGAGGCACTCGCCGCCACACTCCACGACAAGGATGAGGAGGTCGAGAAGCTTGTCATGCAGTGGACCCGGGAGCTGGAGCAGAGGCACAAGGAGGCACTCAATGCTCAAGCCCTAGTCCATGACGACAAGATGAAGGAGCTGGAGGTGGAGCGGGATGGCCTGAAGAACAAGGCCCTAGAGCTGGTGAAGGAGAAGGACACGATCAGCTGCGCCTTGACGGAGGCGCAGGCCACAGTCCTTGACAAGACCGAGCTACTCTCCCAAGCCAACGACTCCATCAAAGACCTGAAGCTGAAGCTGGAGGGTCTTGAGGGGACGCTTTCTGAGGTCAGGGCCTGGGAGGAGACCCTGACCAAGAATCTGGAGGAGGAGAGGTAGCTGCGGAAGAATGACGCCGCCAACCACGAGGATTACATGAAGGGCGAAAACCTCTAGATCAGCTGCCTCGTTGATGTCGCCGGCAAGATCACCACGAAGTTGGCTGCCATGGGGATGCCGAACGTGAGGTACGCCCCAGAGCCGAACATGAGTCCCAACGCCAAGCTGGCCCTGTTCTTCAAGGGCGTTCTTGGAGCCTTGGAGCAGTTTCGCTCTAACAGAGCAAGCTCTCTGGCCAATGAGGCCCGGCAGCTTTGCCGGGGTGCCCTGACCAAGATCCTCACCAAGGTGGCGTACTGGAACCCTAACCTCGACTTTGACGCCGTGCTAGAGAGCTTGCCAGAGGACGTGGACCTCGTGACGCTCGAGGAGCGTATCGAGCCCATCATCAGCCACGTCGACGGAATTCCGAGGGTTGAAGGCCAGTGCCGGGACTAGGCACCCTGTTTCTCATTGCCGCTGCAGGTTCACAACCAAGACAATTTTTATCTTTAGTTAGAACCACAACAACAATTGATGCAATATAACTCTGCAGTACTTTGAAAGAATGCATGTTATTTCCCAGTTTGATCTTCCTTTGTATGTCTACCCTATGTTAATTGGGTAGGCTTGCCGGTGCGTAAACCCAAGCCGCGGCGCCTCGAGGACGGGTCCCCAATAGCCTGCCGGGTGTGCTTGCTGCTAGGTGAACGACCTTACCATTCTCAGCGCGGCCGCTTGAACTGTTCAGCGGACTCGAAACAGAACGAGAGCGTTGCCAATAGCGGAAGGCCACCCTGCCATTCTCGACGCCGCCGCTCGAACTGTTGAGCGGACTCGAAACAGAACAAGGGTGTTGCCAATAGTGGAAGGGCCCCATTGCGTGCAGGTTTCTCATACAGAGGGAAAGATCTCCAAGGAGAATAATCTTATATGAAAAGAATTGCTCAAAGTTTTTCGTGACTTAGCTTTTCTGTCGTTGCGCGAGCGTTCACTGCATCCGCGAATGATGCCACTTGTTCGGTCGCCTTCTTCCTTGGAAGCCATGGCGATGAAGAACTGCTAAACTAGCTGCTAGACCGGATTTTTCACAACTGCGTCCCCTACCTGGCGCGCCAAAGATGTCGGTGGGAAATGACACCTATGGGATCACTGGAGTCCCTACTATGGTCGGCGGGCGCGAGGTTGTGGAAAGAGCGGGTCTAGGAGCCAGCACAAAGATTGTTTACCCAGGTTCGGGCCGCGAGGATGCATAATACCCTAGTCCTGCTTTGGTGTATATTTGAGTGTTCTTGTGTTCTTGAACTAGCTACGGTGTGTGCGTCGTCCAAAAGATCCGAATCCCTCTCTAGTATGCCTCGGGCCTCCTTTTATAGTCAAAGGGGGGCGCCATAGTAGCACACATGAGGTGGAAAGGTGTACAGTGTACAAGCTTATCGCCTGTCATTACGGGACAAGACGCATTAAATGCGCTCCTTAGGTGTCCCCTTGCTTTATCGGGGATGGCAACGAGGCCCGTCCTGTCTGTCGTTGCTCCGTCCTGCTTCGACACGTGTCTAGGCCAACGAGGCGCGCAGCGCCATGTAAGGTGGCAGGCTGCTGAACTGACGCGGTGGAAGGGTCTTCATGAAGACCTGCATGCCACCATGCAGGTTGCTAAGTTGGTCTAGAGGCCGCACGTCGCCATGCAGGTGCTCGCCTAGCTGGCTGGGCTGGCAGCTGCATGGGAACGGCGGTGGAGTCCTGGCAGATGTGGGCCTGGCCGCGGCCCCGCTGATGTGCTCGGCAAGGGTCTTGCCGGGGTCCCGGTAAGGGTCTTGCCGGGGTCCCGGCAAGGGTCTTGCCGTGACATCGCATTCGTCCCCGGCAAGTTCTTGTCAGAGGTCTCGTGGATTTCCTCGGCAAGGATCTCGCCGAGGATCATCGTCTTCTGGTCCTCATCTGGTCATGTATGCTTATGATCTTCACAAAGATCTACATACCACCATGGAGGTGCCTCCCGAGCCTTGGTCCCAATGTGGTTGAGGGCGCTAGAACCCTTGGGCTCAAGGGTGGCGTGCTCCACTGGCGCTGGGCAAGTTGCCCGGGCAAGGCTCTTGCCGGGGCTGCGGAGGCTGCGCCCGGCAAGGGTCTTGCCGTGGGAGTCCACCTCGCCCTCTTGCTCTTTGTGTCTCTGATCTTGGTGTTGCTTTGATTGTCTTGCTCCTTTGGCTTCCCTCCTCTGCTTTGCTAAGTGTGGCCACGGGCACGGCCCTGACTGCCCACGCACAGGTAAAGGGATGCAAAAGAGAGCCCCTACTTTTGTGCACTGACAATATTGATCCCCGGCGACCCAAACAGATAAGTTCTCCTTTTACCCGTTCGTGCCTCTGTAAGAAGGAAACTTGCGCATTGGAAAACCTTGTCACCTTCGAGGCATTTGTGCTCCCATCCCGTGATTCGAACAACTTCTCGACCAGGATGGTTGTAGTGGCATCTACCGGGGGAGGTTCGACAGGGGGCTGGTGCCCTTCCATAGTGTTATGCCCGGTAGGCAAATTCCTACGGCAATGATGGAAGGCACCGGTAAGGTGGCTTGCCAGAAAAAGCTTGGTTACTTAAAAGTATAGAGGCGTTTCTCCTCTGCATGGATATAACACGCGCACAAGCCTCTAGCAAGACTGTCTTTTTCATTGATATGCAAATAAACAAGTACAAATCTTACAGGGCGCAAACATGGATAAAAGAGGTTACATATGTGATATTAAAGTTTGGCAAATGCCTACATATTTTAGATTGAAAAAAGATAAGTGCCCCGTAATCCCTTTCTTCTCCCTCTCCTCCTAGGAGCTACAACAGGAGGTGCAGAGGGAAAAAGGAGTGCCTTGGCAGAAGTCTAGCCTGACCCTATCAGGGCCTGCCAGGAGCAGCCTGACAAGATCAGGAGGGCACGGACGAAGGTGATGGTGCTGCCGCCACCCCCCCGGCTGACGGTGACGATGCGCTTGGTGTTCAGCCAGAGTCAGGACCGTCATCCTCTCCACTGGTTTTGTTGTCATCACAGTCACTGTCCTCCTCATCACTATCGCTCGAGGAGGAGCTTTCGTCGTTGGTCGAGATCTCCGCGCAACAACCTAAGAGAGTGCCTGAACACCCGAAGACCTTGACGGAGAGCAGATCGGCATCCATCAGTTTAAAATGGAGGACATGTCCCTCCGCCAAGCTATGGGCACGAGTAAAAAATTTCTAGCCGCACTGGAATAGAGCATAACCTGAGGGGCAGGGAACCTACATCCACCTGCATGCTAGCATTACAGCAATCCCTCATGTGCAGCTTTAGCGCGCGCGGCTGTTTGAGCTCCATCACCCTCGCAAATGGAGTAGGAAGACGGAGGTGACCAAGCGGGGGCTTGTATATCTTGATGATGAATTCCAATGGCCGATACCCGACGTGGCCTTCCATTGGGGGATGAGCGGCAAGAGAAGGAGCGACCAAGGCATGACCTCGTCCTCCTCGACCCCGAGAACCGCGACGGCCATGACTGTGCTCCCTTCCACCTCCTCCCACGGCGGGCTCCGCACCCGTCTCTTCGACGGGAGGAGGGAGGCGATGTCGAGCAGAAGGCCTCATCACCACCGCTGGAACACCACCACGCCCTCTCCCTCTTGTCATGATGGAGAGGCGAGGCCAGAAGGATGAGAAATGTGTAAGTAGGTGCCCCGCCTGCGTCCCCTTTTATACGCGGACAAGGCTGGAGGCTGGCTCCTCACCCATGAAACAAACCGCCCCACTCCGCCAATCCAACTCCTCTACCTTAACAATAGCGCACGGGATCAGAACTGCCCCCTGCGCCTATCTATAGCGCCTGTCTTTCTGCCATGGCACTCGTTCCCGTACTCTCCGCGTACGCCACCAACCCCGCGCAATGCATGCGACATACGTGGCGGAAACAGTTGGATCGGAAAACTAGTGGAGTGGCAGTTGCCACCCGTGAACATGGGACGTGGGTGGCCCACAGATTGTGGCATAAAACCTCCCCCATGACATCCTACATGACGCACCAGAAAAATAGAAACTGACCCAAGCACAGGTTAGTGAAGAGGCAAGGAAAATATCGAAGGAAAGGAATATCAGTACAAGACCCCTCCATGTGTAACTGAAGGGCCCTACCCCAATGATGCCCAGCAGCACGTTTGGACCAGACCTGGGGGCTCCTGTTGGTGCAACAAACCCTTGTGTATGTTGCCCAGACTTTACATAGGCACGACGGCGAAGGAAGCAAGCTTCACCAAATACCCAAGTCATATGAAGAACTCTTTGATGAATCAAAGGGCGGATCAAGACCAAGACCAGCCAAGACAGCAAGATTTTATTAAGGGAAGGCCTCCCTTACCAGGCAGTCGAGCCTGGTCAGGACGAAGCCAATACGCCCCCGGCAAGCCTGCTAGGGCTACTGGTGGCCTACTCCCCCGCCAAGACTCCACCGCTCCACCGCATTGCAACACAAGTCACCTTGGTGTGGTGTCGAGCCTCCAGGTGGTTAAGTGGCAATCATTTAGCATGTGGCAGTCATTTGGAGAGAAGATCACCCCTGGGTGACACTCATCTGGACGCATGTCACACAAGTAGGCAGAAGATGACTAAAGCGGCATGACAAGGCTTGCCGGGCTACATCCACGATGTGGCACCCATCGACACATTTAATGCGCTTTGTCCTAACTGCCAGAGTTAGGTATGATAGCACTGTTCGCTATCTAATCAATGTATAAAGACTGATTTGCCACTGTAGTAACCCCTTAGCCTATAAAAGGAGGGCCATTGCAACCTAAAATAGGATTCGGACCCTGGTGTACTCATATGCATGTAGCTGCACTCCCCGAGGCAACCTTGCCAGGCTTGAGCGTGTGAGGCTTTTCACCACCCTCCCATCAATCCACCAAAAGCAGGAGTAGGGTATTACACCTCACGGCGGCCCGAACCTGGGTAAAAACCACCTGTGTCACCATTGTCATGTTGCTTTGAGGTCTCCGCTCTTTGTGCAATGTGCCCCTCCCCCTTGGCGAACCACAAAGGGGGCTGATGGCCTCATAGGTGATCGTGCTCTACCACGACACTGGGCTACAAATGCCATCTTTGGAATATCTTGGGTTCTGATCTTCAGTTGATAGTGCCTAGGCGTGAGATCGATCTCGGAGAACACCTTTGCTCCATTGAGCTGATTAAACAGGTCTTCAATCTTGGGGAGCAGATACTTGTTCTTTATTGTTACTTAATTAAGGGAACGATAGTCAACGCGTAACCAGATGGTACCGTCCCTCTTTTCCACAAACAGCACAGGTGATCCCCAAGGTGAGGCACTAGGGTGGATGAATCCTTTCCTCAACTCCTCAGCCAGTTGCTTCTTCAATTCTACCAACTCTTCCAATCCCATTCTATAAGGCTTCTTATAGATGGGTCCTGCTCCAGGCATGAGCTCTATAATGAACTCAATGTCACGATTAGGAGGCATTCTTGGTAACTCATCAGGAAAGACATCGAGGTATTCACATACTACTGGCACTTGCTCCAATGCAACTTCTCACAAACAGTTAACTTGGGTGACTTGAGCAGAGGAGAGGTTTGGAGCAAGCCTAACTTCGACTCCTTGGTCATTGGTCAGGGTGACAGTCTGGCTGGCAGGGTCTAGAGAGCCTTGGTGCTTGATGAGCCAACCCATTCCTAAGATCACATCCAGCCTTGTCATCTCAAGAAGATAGTGTTTTCTGGGAACTCTACTCCATTAATGATGATGCCAACTCTCCTACACGCTACATTGGTCCTCATCTCCGTTCTAGGGGTTAGTAGTCTCGATGAAGTTTAGAGGTGCGTGCTTCTTGAATCCTGCCAGGGTGGGATGTCTGTTGTCGTTTCTTTCCTGTTGCGGATTGTTGGCAACAACTTGAGCAATGATCTAGAAGGACTACAATGTTAGCTTGACGTTTCTCTCACAAGACTTAGGGAAGTTGGGCCATGTTTAGGTTTTCCGGGTAGAGGTGGTGTAGCTTGTCCGTGGGCCTGATCCTGCATGGCTTTCGCTTGGGTGGGGCTTCCTGTTTCTAGTTCGACAAGAGATGCTAGTGCGGGTTTCAACTGGCATCTAGTTGGAGTGGCTAAAGGCTCATGGTTGGGATATATGAGATAGAAAGGGATATAGATAGGGTGCCTAGTAAGGGGGTTGATACTATGCAAGTTGTTTAAGCAAAGGCCGAAAGGGTCGAACAAATCATTTAAAAACCAAATGGGTGATGTAGTCGTGTTCCCAGAGGGAAGTGCAACTTCCATCAAAATGCAGAACACAACCAAAGCATGGCTTCATCTGAACCATTTCAAGGACTCGACTTCGCATAGGGGATACACGACCTAGCCTACCTTAGTGGTAACGGACTGAGATAACCTAATCTCAAACGGTGCCTATGTGGTGGAATGCTCAATTGCGTATTCTGGCTCTTCTGGGTCTTCCTCCTTGTCGTCATCTGTCTGAGCTTCTTCATCACTTGAGGGAGTGGGGGATTGGAGAAACTCTACATGGCATTACTTTGCCGATGGTTTGCTGAAGAGCTTACGGTAATCCTTTACCGTCAATTGGTATTGCTGCCTTGACGGCAAGAACTAGTGTTGCCTTCTGGGGTAAATTGAAGAACCAACTTGTCGGGGAGTCATTTGCCTTCACGACTAATTCCATATGGTACTCCTTGGTGTCGTCGATCCAAGCACTACTTGATGATGGTGCTAACGTGGCACTACAATCAGAGACCCTTTGACGAAACTGTGTGTGATGCATTAATCCCAAATGGTGATGTAAAAACCCGTCAAAAATGATGCAAAACATTTGCGATGGCGGAGACATCAAACATGGTTTAGATTATGTCTGCGTGTACGATGTGTGGCATACAATTCACTCGAATGAACTATTAGCGACGAGCTTAACAACAGAAATGGGCAACCGGATGAAGGTGCGTGGCATACCGTTCACTCAGATGAACTGTTTGTGATTAGGAAACACAACAAAAATGGTCGGGTAGATCAAGGTGTGTGTGTGTGCGTGTGTGATTGACGGCATACAGTTCACTCAGATGAACTGTATGCGATTAGGTAACACAACAGAAACGGTTAGCCATATCAACGTGTCTGCAATTGATGGCATACACTTCAAATGGATGAACTGTTTGCGATTAGCCACAACAAACAGAAACAGTTAGACAGATAAATGTGTGTGCGCTAGACTGCCAGACATTCTAATTAAAAGAAGCATGCGCGATGGTAATAACGAGCGTGCATGGTTGATGGAACACGACATGTGCTGACATCGCCTATTGTGGTGCACCCTATGGTTCAAATGCCACGTACGCGACCGAGAATGCGTGCCCACATTACGCCATCCGGGAATATTGTCACACTTCAAAACTAGAACCTTCAATATATTTTGAGCTTGCGTCACGTCACATTCCAAATTACTATGTACCACGCTATATTTAATTGCAAACCTGTTCACACCGATCAAAACCTAAACGGTTTCCTAGTTAGGAGCATATTAGTACTCGGTTATAAATACTACCTAAAGATGACTGCACATTCCTCCTCAACACCGCATCCACAAAAACAAATAAGTCTTTCATCGTTGTTCCTGTGTGTCTGCCATGGCCCGCATGAGTTTTGGGTCGAGAGATTACTACCAAGGAGAGGCGAGCATGGAAGCGGAAGCATGAGAGATGTCCTGCCTCGCCGCAGAAAGCATCCGACATGTCCCGCTGCGCTGTCGTAGCAGCAGAGAGGTCCCACTATGCCATCGAAGCAGCACAGAGGTCCCGCCGTGCCGTTAGTGCAACAGACTGATCTGGCCGCACCGTGGAAGCATTAGAGATGTCCCACCGAGCCATGAATGCAACAGAGAGGTCCTCCCACACCGTGAAGGCCTGGGAAAAATGTCTCGCGGGCAGGTGAGCACTCTCACAGGCACGTTCGTGCTGTTCTTGATGACCTAATGGATCAGATCTCTGGCTAGATGAAGCTGCAGGACGAGATGAATGTCTCATTTGAAAATGCCACCATCGTCATCCGAGGACTAGGGGAGGACAAGGCGAAGCTCCACACCGAGCGCGAGGAGACCACTGCCTTGTTGAAGAGGACGGGCGTCATTGTCAAGAAAATTATGGATGAGAATGCCATGCTCCGCATCGAGCGCCAAAGGCTGGTGGACAAATCCATGGATGCTCGCAAGCAGCGCATTAAGGACACAAACGAGCTCATCGCTGCTCACCGCGAGAACTAGTCTCCACAGACTGAGCAACGCATCAAGAAAGTAGAGATCAGCAAGCCAGATCATTGTCTGCGTCTTCCTTCTTCTTTTGCCCTTGTGTATTTTGGGCGTTGCCCTTGTTTGTTTCTTTTGCCCCTAGTTGGAACCTACCCATGGGTTTTGCCCTTACTTTTCGACTCTGCTCAGTTTTGCCCTTAGATTTTCCTTCGAGGTCACCGAAATGCCATTTGATCGTTTGACCAATACTTTGAAAATTCATAACATATTGATATGACCTCAGAAAAATGCAAATAAGATATCAAAATGTTTATATAAATATTACCTTTATGAGTATGTCATTTGTATTCAGGACAAAAGTACTGTTTAAACAACCTAGGGTTATTAATGTTATTAACATTATTCAAATTAAAAAAGGTATAAACATTACTTTTTCAGGAATAAAAATTACATACAATGAACGTCTTGATATCTTATTCGCATTTTTCTGAGTTCATATCAACTTGTTACGAATGCTCAAACGAATTTGACCATTATTTTGAAACTTCATAACAAGTTGATATGAACTCACAAAAATGCAAATAAGACATCAGGATGTTTTGAAAATGTCACCTACATTTGCATGCAATTTTTATTCTTGAAAAAAGTTTTGTTTATACCTTTTTATTTTTAATAATGTTAATAACATTAATAACATTAGGTTGTTTAAATGGTACTTTTTCCCTGAATGCATATGGCATACACATAAAGGTGACGTTTATCTGAACATTTTGATATCTTATTTGCATTTTTTGGGGTTCATATCAATTTGTTATGAATTTTCAAAGTATTGGTCAAATGGTCAAAGGGCATTCGGGTGACCTCGAAGGAAAATCTAAGGGCAAAACTGAGCAGTGTCGAAATGTAAGGGCAAAACCCATGGGTAGGTTCCAACTAGGGGCAAAAATGCATTTGTCCCTTTTTAATTATCTTACAATTATCTTCCTAAATATGTAAGATAATTATTATCCACTGTCATCATCCTTATATATTCATATCAGTCTTGCTATAAGTCGCAGTCGATGCTATATATGTCCGTCAGATCTTACATCAATATCCGTGCAAAAAAATTATTTCCAGATTTTCTTTTTTCTTCTTAAATCTCAGTCCAGTGAGACATAGCCACGCCATAAAACAGGTGCTCGGGCGCCATTAATGGAGATGTTGGGAGAGAGGTGGGCGGCGGATGGAGGTCAAAGGGCTCTCCTCCCGATAAGCACACACAGGGATCTGATCGCACGCCTCCCGTACTAAAAGAGCTACCCCGCATGACGTCTCCTAGCCAATAAAAAAAGTGGACGCACGGCGGCACATAAATGGTAAGTTGAATGCTCACGGTTTCAATAATACTTGTGTTTCT
Organism: Triticum aestivum; assembly: GCF_018294505.1. Classification (NCBI taxonomy): domain Eukaryota; kingdom Viridiplantae; phylum Streptophyta; class Magnoliopsida; order Poales; family Poaceae; genus Triticum; species Triticum aestivum. The sequence continues at coordinate 567,570,897 of NC_057801.1, forward strand.
GATTGTAATGTGACAACACTTGTTCCAAAATGACTGTTGGTTGTTAATGTGTGCGCCTTCACAAATCGGACAAAAAAATTACCACAACATGTTGGTGCCATGTCATGACACCATGCAAGTTTCATCATTTTTGGGCGAGTTTTGGATTTACAGGAATTTAAAAACCAAGTTTTTTGATGTTTCCAACCAAGCTACGATGCACAGATGTTTGAATTTCATTCCCATTTTTTGCATGGGACCTAGAAATTCACCCAAGTACACATAAATGATTTTTAACCAACTTTGGCGCACTGGAGCATGTGCTTGTAATGCAAATTTGAATTATGCGCATTAAATGCCCGGAAACTCACGTAATGTATAAAAAGGCCAAACGAAACCGAAATAATTCCAAAATATAATACGAAACTCCTATTGGTCTATGTTGCCTTTGTAAAAAAATTCAAGGCGGGAAAAGGCAGTGTATGTCATTTCGCACACGAAGGTGACACGTTCCCTCTCATAACCACAAGCCTTCTTAAGAGAAGCTCCGATTTGTAAGAAGCTTATACCAAAGCTTGTCCCAATTCGGCTAAAAGAATTACCACAACATGTTGGTGCCATGTCATAACACCATGCCAAGTTTCATGATTTTCATGCATGTTTTGGATTTATAGGAATTTAAAAACCAAGTTTCTCAATATTTCCGGCCGAGCCACGATGCCCAGATGTTTGAATTTCATTCCCATTTCTTGCAAGGGACCTATAAATTCACCCAAAGACACATGTGATTTTTCAACAAACTTTGGTGCAGTAGAGCATGTGCTTGCAGTTCAAATTTGAATTATGCACATTAAATGCCTAGAAACACAATTAATGCATAAAAAGGTGAAACGAACCTAGAATAATTCCAAATTTTAACACAACACTCATATAGTTCTATGTTGGCTCTGTAAAAATATCAAGAGGGGGGCAGCGACGTATGTCATTTCGCACACAAAGGTGACACATTTCCCTCACAGAACCACGATCTTTCTTGAGAGAAGCTCCAGTTTGCAAGAAATTTATACCGAAACTTGCCCAATTCAGCCACATTTTTTACCACAGCATGTTGGTGCCATGACATGACACCATGCCAAGTTTCATGATTTTCAGGAAAGTTTTGGATTTACAGGAATTTAAAAACCAAGTTTCTCAATGTTTCCGGCTAAGCCACGACGCCCAGATGTTTGGCTTTCATTTCCATTTCTTGCAAGGGACCTATAAATTCACCCAAAGACACACATGTGATTTTTCTACAAACTTTGGTGCACTCGAGCATGTGCTTGCAGTTCAAATTTGAATTATGCACATTAAATGCCCAGAAACTCGATTAATGCATATAAAAGGCCAAAAAACCTAGAATAATTCCAAATTTAACATGACACTCATATGGTTCTATGTTGGATCTATAAAAAATCAAGAGGGGGGGGGGTCAGCGGCGTATGTCGTTTCACACACAAAGGTGACACATTTCCCTCTCGGAACCACGATCCTTCTTGAGAGAAGCTCCGATTTACAAGAAGCTTACACCAAAACTTGTCCCAATTTGGCCAAAAAGTTTACCACAACATGTTGGTGCCATGACATGACACCATGCCAAGTTTCATGATTTTCTGGCAAGTTTTGGATTTATAGGAATTTAAAAACCAAGTTTCTCAATGTTTCCGGCCAAGCCATGACGCCCAGATGTTTGAATTTCATTCCCATTTCTTGCAAGGGACCTATAAATTCACCCAAAGACACGCATGTGATTTTTCAACAAACTTTGGTGCATGGAGCATGTGCTTGCAGTTCAAATTTGAATTATGCACATTAAATGCCTAGAAACTAAATTAATGCATAAAAAGGGCCAAACAGACCCGGAATAATTCCAAATTTTAACATGACACTCATATAGTTCTATGTTCACCACAGATAAATGTTCTAGCAATTCAAACAACATCCTATCCCTCAGTAACATCATTTTGTCTTTAAAACAGAATGAAAAAAATAAGGTATACCACAAACAATTTACTAGCAAAGAATCGTGTGGGATGCGATATGAAATATCTTGGCGCACCATCTCGTCTGGCTTACGCAGGAAGCTTCATCGTCTACAGTGCACCGCTAGCTCTTGAACCACACTTGCCGCCAGTTTCTCATGGCACCGAGCGAAAGTGGTAGAATTATCTATCCCCCCCCCGCGACCCCCACCAAAAGCCACATTTCCACTGTTGCTCCTTGCTTTCCAAGTTCAAACCTTCACTGCTGCTTACTAGCAGCGCCGCCTCCTCGCCGGTGAGCCTTCTTGCTGCCTCGCCTCCTTGCCAGCGACCCTTCTTCTTGTTGCGCGGCCTTGTCAATATGGCCAGGTAATCCACACCCCACCCACACCATCGTCGTCCTTCCCCATCCCACATGCCCCGACCGATGGTGCGACACCTTCAACCCAAATCACTACCCTATCCTCCAATTAAGCGCCGCCCACAATCATTTTGCACGTAATATAGCATGGAGCTCAGTAGCACCTGGCAGCGGAGAAGAAAATCATGGCCACACGCGCGGATGAGGTCGTGATGGATGCCATGTGTGCCGACTGCCAGATCTTAGGAGCACCTCGTCTTCGAGGCCACTGTCGACACTGTCACACGGTTGTGTACTTTAACATATAGTTCGTGCTATTTTCTTGAGGCCATCGCCAGTGCCTTCTAGTGATTTGTCTTCTGTAATGTTAATATGCAATCTGATATTCTAAAATGTAATGTTCACTTAACAGTTTGGTCCAACAATTGCTACATTTTGTAGTACTGTTCTCAAGCATTCTTGGTTTCTTAATTGTCTTATCTCCTAGTATATGTTCTATTCTGCAATGGCGTGCTCAGTTAACTATTTTGATTCATTTGTTCTGTTGTCTACTTAACTGTTTGGTTCAATTCTGCAATTTGATTTTCATTTGTTGTGGGTACAATTTTGTATTGGTATGCATGTGAGAAATAAATCCAATTTGGATGTACTCAATAAATATTCTACTGATACTATGGCAACTCCCAGTTAACCTGATCAAGATCTTCCTTATATGTGTTGTAGGGAAACAATGGGAGGCACTGCAGTTTACCATCGAGGTTTTCTCATGCAAGGTCCTTACACTAATAGCACATTATTATGCAGTTGCAGGAATCATTCTAATATTAAGGTTTCTTCCAATTTGGTCTTGCACGTGTAGGTACCGTCGTCAGAGGCTTAGACCCACTATTCGACCCATTTTGCATATGGGGAAATGAGATGTCCATGAATATCAGTCAAGTCAAGAATTCAGAAAGATTGTTAGGATAAAGAAACTTGCGAAGAATAACAACAAGATATTTGTTTGCACAATGAAGAAGACATCAGTCAACTATAGGATGGTACTAACTCTTTTACCTTGTTTTTACCCCTTATGCCTTTTCAAAATTTATAACAACATTTTATGCATATATTTGTTTTCACTACTTTCTAAAGTAGTTCACCCATGACTACTTCTCAAACCACATGCTTGGTCAAGAGGCGAGGAAGGTATTCATTCAACACCCACGGTACAATATTGAAGTCTTCCTGAAGAGGATGAAGGTTGGGCTGGCAATTATCCATAGCCACTGGCCTAAAGCAGCGGAAACCTTCTACGATAACTTGGACCCATGCCATCTGCCTTAACCCGACAGGCATTCCAACTGGGAAATCATCCTAGTTCGCATGTTCATCACCAAAGAACTATTCTTCATATTACTGCTCTTCCAGGTCTAGCCAAGTAAATAGCCAAGGACAAGCCAGTGAGTATGTTTGAATGTACTCGCAAGCAACCCATGAATGATACCAAAACAAATAAGCATGGATTAAATTCCAAGTTTCCTGGCAATGCCAGTTTTCCTCATGCAAGTATGATCAATACCTTTTTAGGGATCATGCATGTATCTGATGGAAATATTCCCTAGAGGCAATAATAAAGTTGTAATTATTATAGTCCTTATTCATGATAAAGCTTTATTATTCATGCTAGAATTGTATTGACCGGAAACTTAAATACATGTCAGGATACATAAACAAATACCATGTCCCTAGTGATCCTCTACTAGACTAGCTCATTGATCAAAAGATGCTTAAGGTTTCCTAACCATAAACATGAGTTGTCATTTGATAACGGGATCACATCATTAGGAGAATGATGTGATGGACAAGACCCATCCGTTAGCTTAGCATATGATTGTTCAGTTTATTGCTACTGCTTTCTTAATTTCAAATACATGTTCCTTCGACCATGAGATCATGCAACTCCCGGATATCGGAGGAATGCCTTGTGTGCTATCAAACATCACAATGTAACTAGGTGATCATAAAGATGCCCTACAGGTATCTCTGAAGGTGTTTGTTGAGTTGTCATGAATCAATATTGGGATTTGTCACTCGAGTATCGGGGAGGAATCTCTGGGCCCTGTCGGCAATACACATCACAAGAAGCTTGCAAGCAAAGTGACTAAGGAGTTAGTTACGAGATGATGTATTCGGAACGAGTAAAGAGACTTGCCAGTAATGAGATTGAACTAGGTATGGAGATACCGACGATCAAATCTCGAGCGAGTAACATACCGACAAACAAAGGGAATTACGTATGTTGTCATAAGGTTCGTCCGATAAAAGATCTTTGTAGAATATGTAGGAACCAATACGGGCATCCAGGTCCCTCTATTGGTTATTGACCGAAGAGGTGTGTCGATCATATCTACATCATTATCAAACCCGTAGGGTCCACACGCTTAACGTTCGTTGATGATATAGTATTATATGAGTTATGTGATTTGGTGACCGAATATTGTTCAGAGTCCTGGATGAGATCACGGACATGACAAGGAGCTTCAGAATGTGAGGAGGTAAAGATCGATATATAGGTTGGTAGTATTTGGTCTCCGGAAAGGTTTTAGAATGCACTGGGTATTAATCGTGTCACCGGAAGGAGTTCCGGGAGACCTACGGGGAGTATATGGGCCTAAGGGGCCAAGGGGAGGAACACACCAGCCCACAAGGAGCTGGCGCGCCCTCTCCCTGGCTGCTGGCCCTATAGGGAAGGAAAGGGGGATGACTAAGGCAAGGAGCAGCCGACCCCCCTCCTGCCTTCTCCTCCACTCCCTAGGAAGGAAAGGGGGCGCTATAGGGCAGGTGCCCAAGGGGGCCGGCCGGCCACCTTCGGGCGCGCCCTGGCTGCCTCCCCTTCACCCCACCTAT
>NC_057801.1:567576550-567628086 GCF_018294505.1 Triticum aestivum
TGTGTGGCGCCCCTCTCCACAGTTTCATCCTCCGTCTAGTTTTCTGCCGTGCACGGTGAAGCCATGCGGGAACAAGTTCACCATCGCCGTCACCACGCCGTCGTGCTGTCAGAACTCATCTACTACTTCACCCATCTTGCTGTATCAAGAAGGCAAGGATGTCATAGAGCTGAATGTGTGATGAACACGAAGGTGTCGTATGTTTGGTACTTGATCGGTTGGATCGTGAAGGTGTTCGACTACATCAACCGCGTTGATAAACGCTTTCGCTTAACGGTCTACAAGGGTATGTAGGCACACTCTCCTCTCTTGTAGCTATGCATCTTCATGGATAGATCTTGTGTGTGCGTAGAAACTTTTTGGTTTCCATGCAACGTTCCCCAACACTGGCATCATGATCCAAGTCTATGCGTAGATGATATGCACGAGTAGAACACAAAGAAGTTGTGGGCGGTGATGGTCATACTTCTTACCACCAACGTCTTATTTTGATTCGACGGTATTGTGGGATGAAGCGGCCTGGACCAACCTTACATGTCCATGCACATGGGACCGGTTCCACCGACTGACATGCAACTTGTTTTGCATAAAGGTGGCTGGCGGGTGTCTGTTTCTCCTACTTTAGTAGAATCGAATTTGACTACGGCCGGTCCTTGAAGAAGGTTAAAACAGCAAACTTTATAATCACCATTGTGGTTTTGCATGGTTAAGAACCATTCTTGCTAGTTGCCCATAGCAGCCATGCAAAACCTGCAACAACAAAGTAGAGGACGTCTAACTCGTTTTTGTAGGGTATGTTGTGATGTGATATGGTCAAGACGTGATGTGATATATGTTGTTGTATGAGATGATCATGTTTTGTAATATCGACAACCGGCAGGAGCCTTAGGGTTATCTCTTAATTATTGTATGAAATGCAAGCGCCGTGTAATTGCTTTACTTTACAACTATGCATTAGCAATAGATGTAGAAGCAATAGTTGGCGACATGACCCTGACGCAACGATGGAGATCAAGGTACCGAGCCGGTGACGATGGAGATCATGATGATTCTTTGGAGATGGAGTGCAAAAGCACAAGATGATGATGGCCATATCATGTCACATATTTTGATTGCATGTGATGTTTATCCTTTATGCATCTTATTTTGTTTAGAATGGCGATAGCATTATAAGATGATCCCTTCACTAAATGTCAAGATAAAAGTGTTCTCCCCGAGTATGCACAGTTGCTAAAGTTCCTCATTTTGAAGCACCTTGTGATGATTGGGTGTGATAGACTCTACATTCACATACAATGGGTGTAAGCCAGTTTTGCACAAGCAGAATACTTGGGTTAAACTTGATGAGCTTAGCATGTACAGACATGGTCTGAGAACACTGGAGACCAAAAGGTCGAACATGAGTCATATAGTAGATATGATCAACATAGAGATGTTGACCATTGATGACTACCCCATCTCACGTGATGACCAGACATGGGTTAGTTGATTTGGATCATGTTTCACTTAGATAACTTCGGCGATGTTAATTTAAGTGGGAGTTCATTAGTAATTTGATTAATTGAACTTAATTTATCATGAACTTAGTCTTAATAGTTTTTGCGTATCTATGTTTTGGATCAATTGCCTGTGCTACCGTTCCCCTGAATATTAATGTGTTCCTAGAGAAAGCTAAGTGGAAAGATGATGGTAGCAACTACACGGACTTTGTCCGTAACTTGAGGATTATCCTCATTACTGCACAGAATAATTATGTCCTTGATGCACTGCTAGGTGACAGACCTGCTGCAGGAGCTACTGCAGATGTTATGAACATCTGGCAGACTCGATCAGATGACTACTCAATAGTTCAGTGTGCCATGCTTTACGGCTTAGAATTGAGACTTCAAAGACGTTTTGAATGTCATGGAGCATATGAGATGGTCCAAGACCTGAAGTTGATATTTCAAGCTAATGCCCGGGTTGAGAGATATGAAGTCTCCAAAATGTTCTATAGCTGCAAGATGGAGGAGGATAGTTATGTCAGTGAACACATACTCAAAATGTCTTGGTATCATAACCACTTGACTCAGCTTGGAATTGATCTTCCAGTTGAGAGAGTTATTGACAGAGTTTTTAAGTCACTGGCACCAAGCTACAAATGCTTCGTGATGAACTATAGTATGCAAGGTATGACAAAAACGATTTCCAAGCTCTACCTAATGCTTTGCGGAGGTAGAAATCAATAAGGAGCATCAAGTGTTGATGGTTAACAAGAACACCAGTTTCAAGAAAAAGGGCAAAGGAAAGAAAGGGAACTTCAAGAAGAATGGCAAGCAAGTTGCCGCTCCCGTGAAGAAGCCCAAAGTTGGACCCAAGCCTAGGAATGAGTGCTTCTACTGTAAGGGTAATGGTCACTTGAAATAGAACCGCCCCAAGTATTTGGCGGATAAGAAGGATGGCAAAGTGAACAAAGGTATATTTGATATACATGTTATTGATGTGTTTCTTACTAATGCTCGTAGTAGCGCCTGGGTATTTGATACTGGTTCAGTTGCTCATATTTGTAACTCTAAACAGGAGCTTCAGAATAAACAAAGATTGGCTAAGGATGAGGTGACGATGCGTGTCGGAAATGGTTCCAAGGTCGATGTGGTCGCCGTCGGCATGCTACCTCTACATCTACCTTCGAGATTAGTTTTCGACCTCAATAACTATTATTTGGTGCTAGCGTTGAGCATGAACATTGTATCTAGATCTTGTTTGTTGTGAGATGGTATTCATTTAAGTCTGAGAATAATGGTTGATCTATTTATATGAATAATATCTTTTATGGTCATGCACCTTTAATGAATGGTATGTTCTTGTTGGATCTCTATCGTAGTGATACACATATTGATAATATTGATGCCAAAAGATGCCAACTTGATAATGATAGTGCAACATACTTGTGGCACTACCGTTTAGGTCATATTGGTGTAAAGCGCATGAAGAAACTCCATACATATGGACTTTTGGAATCACTTGATTATGAATCATTTGATACTTGTGAACCATGCCTCATGGGCAAGATGACTAAAACTCCACTCTCCGAAACAATGGAGCGAGCTAATGACTTACTGGAAATCATACATACCGATGTATGCGGTCCGATGAGAGTTGAGGCATGTTGCGGGTATCATTATTTTCTAACCTTTACAAATGATTTGAGTAGGTATGGGTATATCTACTTAATTAAACACAAATCTGAAACATTTGAAAAGTTTAAAGAATTTCAGAGTGAAGTAGAGAATCATCATAACAAGAAAATAAAGTTTCTATGATCTGATCGTGGAGGTGAATACTTGAGTTTCGAGTTTGGCCTTCATTTAAAACAATGCAGAATTGTTTCAAAACTCACGCCACCTGGAACACCACAGCGTAATGGTGTGTCCAAACGTCGTAATCATACTTTATTAGATATGGTGCATGCTATGATGTCTCTTATTGTTTTTCCTTTATCATTTTGGGGTTATGCATTAGAGACAACCGCATTCACGTTAAATAGGGCAGCATCAAAATCTGTTGAGACGACACTGTATGAACTATGGTTTGGCAAGAAACCTAAGTTGTCGTTTCTTAAAGTTTTGGGATGTGACGCTTATGTCAAAAGGCTTCAGCCTCGTAAGCTCGAACCCAACTCGGAGAAGTGCGTCTTCATAGGATACCCTAAGGGAACTATTGGGTACACCTTCTACCACATATCTGAAGGCAAGATCTTTGTTGCCAAGAATGTGTCCTTTCTAGAGAAGGAGTTTCTCTTGAAAGAAGTGAGTGGGAGGAAATTAGAACTTGATGAGTTAATTGTACCTTCTCTTGAATTGGAATGTAGCACATCAGAGAAAATAGTTCTCGTGATGCCTACACCAACTAGAGAGGAAGCTAATGATGATGATCATGAAACTTCAGAACAAGTTACTACTAAACTTCATAGGTCAGCCAGAACACGTTCCGCACCAGAGTGGTACGATAATCCAGTGCTGGAAGTCATGTTATTAGACGACGACAAACCTTCGAACTATGGAGAAGCTATGATGAGCCCAAATTCTGATAAATGGCTTCAGCCCATCAAATCTGAGATAGGATCCATGTATGAGAACAAAGTGTAGACTTTGGTGGACTTGCCCGATGATGGGAAAACCATTAAGAATAAATGGATCTTCAAGAAAAAGACGGATGTATATGGTAATGTCACTATCTACAAAGCTCGACTTGTCGCAAAAGGTTTTCGACAAATTCAAGGGGTTGACTATGATGAGACTTTCTCACCCATAGCGATGCTTAAGTTTGTCTGAATCATGTTAGCAATTGCAACATTTTATGATTATGAAGTCTGGCAAATGGACGTCAAAACTGCATTCGTTAATGGATTTCTTAAAGAAGAGTTGTATATGATGCAACTAGAAGGTTTTGTCGATCCTAAAGGTGCTGAAAAAGTGTGCAACCTCCAGCGATCCATCTATGGACTGGTGCAAGCATCTCAGAGTTGGAATATACACTTTGATGAGGTGATCAAAGCATATGGTTTTCTACAGACTTACAGTGAAGCCTATGTTTACAAGAAAGTGAGTGGGAGCTCTCTAGCATTTCCTATATTATATGTGGATGATATATTGCTGACTGGAAATGATATAGAATTTCGGGATAGCATAAAAGGATACTTGGATAAGAATTTTTCAATGAAAGACCTCGATGAAGCTGCTTATATATTGGGCATCAAGATCTATAGGGATAGATCAAGACGCTTAATAGGACTTTCAGAAAGCACATGCCTTGACAAAGTTCTAAAGAAGTTCAAAATGGACCAATCAAATAAAGGGTTTTTACCTGTGTTGCAAGGTGTGAAATTGAGTTAGACTCAAAGCCCGACCATAGCAGAAGATAGATAGAAAATGAAAGTCATTCCATATGCCTCAACCATAGGCTCTATCATGTATGTTATGCTGTGTACCAGATCTGATGTGTGCCTTGCCATAAGTTTGTTAGGGAGGTATCAAAGTAATCCAGGAGTGGATCACTGGACAGCCGTTAAGAACATCCTAAAGTACCTGAAGGACAAAGGATATGTTTCTTGTTTATGGAGGTGACGAAGAGCTCGTCGTGAATGGTTATGTCGATGCTATTTTCGACACTGATCTAGATGACTCTAAGTCACAAACCGGACACGTATTTATATTGAATGGTGGAGCTATCAGTTGGTGCAGTTCCAAGCAGAGAGTCGTGGAAGGATCTACATGTGAAGCGGAGTACATAGCTGCTTCAGAAGCAGCGCATGAAGGAGTTTGGATGAAGGAGTTCATATCCGATCTGGGTGTAATACCCAGTGCATCAGGTCCAATGAAATATTTTATTATAACACTAGAGCAATTGCCTTAGTGAAGGAATCCAGGTTTCACAAGAGAACCAAACACATCAAGAGACGCTTCAACTCCATTCATGAAAAGGTCAAGGATGGAGACATAGAAATTTGCAAAATACATACAGATCTGAATGTAGCAGACCCATTGACTAAACCTCTTCCGTGTGCAAAACATAATCAGCACCAAGACTCCATGGGTGTCAGATTCATTACTATGTAATCTAGATTATTGACTCTAGTGCAAGTAAGAGACTGATGGAAATATGCCCTAGAGGCAATAATAAATTTGTTATTATTATATTTCATTATTCATAATAAAGGTTTATTATTCATGCTAGAATTGTATTGACCAGAAACTTAAATACATGTGTGGATACATAAACAAATACCGTGTGCCTAGTGAGCCTCTACTAGACTAGCTTGTTAATCAAAAGATGGTTAAGGTTTCCTAACCATAGACATGCATTGTCATTTTATAACGGGATCACATCATTAGGAGAATTATGTGATGGACAAGACCCATCTGTTAGCTTAGCATATGACTGTTTAGTTTATTGCTACTGCTTTCTTAATGTCAAATACATGTTTCGTCAACCATGAGATCATGCAACTCCCAGATACTGGAGGAATGCCTTGTGTGCTATCAAACATCACAATGTAACTGGGTGATCATAAAGATGCTCTACAGGTATCTCTGAATGTGTCTATTGAGTTGGCATGAATGGAGATTGGGATTTGTCACTCCGAGTATCGGGGAGGTATCTTTGGGCCCTCTCTGTAGTACACATCACAAGAAGCTTGCAAGCAAAGTGACTAAGGAGTTAGTTACAAGTTGATGTATTATGGAACGAGTAAAGAGACTTGCCAGTAACGAGATTGAACTAGGTATGAAGATATCGACGATCCAATCTCGATCAAGTAACATAATGACAGACAAAGGGAATTACGTATGTTGTCATAAGGTTCGACCGATAAAAGATCTTTGTAGAATATGTCGAAACCAATATGGGAATCCAGGTCCTGCTATTGGTTATTGACCGGAGAGGTGTCTCGGTCATGTCTACATCATTCTCGAACCCGTACGGTCCGCACGCTTAACGTTTGTTGCCGATATAATATTATATGAGTTATGTGATTTGGTGATTGAATGTTGTTCAGAGTCCCGGATTAGATCACGGACATGACTAGGAGCTCCCGAATGCTCCAGAGGTAAAGATCCATATATAGGACGATAGTATTTCGTCTCGGGAAAGGTTTCAGAATGCATCGGGTATTCATTGTGTCACCGGAAGGGGTTCCGAGAGACCTACGGGGAGTATATGGGCCTAATGGGCCAAGGGCAGGAACACACCAGCCCACAAGGGGATGGCATGCCCTCTCCCTGGCCACATGCCCTATAGGGAAGGAAAGGGGCGGCGGCTAAGGCATGGAGCAGCCGCCCCCCTCCTACCTTCTCCTCCACCCCCTAGGAAGGAAAGGGGGTGCCATAGGGCAAGCGCCCAAGGGGGCTGGCCGACCACCTTAGGGCGCACCCTGGCTGCCTCCCCTTCCCCCTGCATATATATATGAGGAGGCGTCACCCTGGGTGAGGAATATTTATTCTTCACCCCTCTCTATTTTGACGTCAATGCACCATATTTTTAGGTTTCATAAATTTTGACTTATTTCATACGTAAAAAGAGAATGTAAATGAATATGTACTCGCCATAAAGAATATTTTATGTTACGTAAAATTACGAACATAAAAACATAGTGTAAAACATACATAAAGTGCGATATTTTTGGCCTTATAACCTATTTTTTGTTTTCATCATCCAGGATGCACGGTGAAGCCCTGCGGGAACAAGTTCACCATCACCGTCACCATGATGTCGTGATGTCGGAACTCATCTGCTACTTCGCCCGTTTTGCTGGATCAAGAAGGCGAGAACATCATCAGGCTGAACATGTGCTGAACACAGAGGTGTCGTACGTTCGGAACTTGATCGGTTGGATCGTGAAGGTGTTTGACTACATCAACCGCGTTGAGAAACACTTCCGCTTAATGGCTTACAAGGGTACATAGACACACTCTCCTCTATCATAGCTATGCATCTCCATGGATAGATCTTGTGTATGCATATAAATTTTTTCTTTTCCATGCATCATTCCCCAACAGTGGCATCATGAGTCAGGTCTATGCGTAGATGATATGCACGAGTAGAGCACAAAGAAGTTGTGGGCGATGATGGTCATACTTCTTACCACCAACGTCTTATTTTGATTCGGTGGTATTGTGGGATGAAGCGGCCTGGACCAACCTTACATGTCCACGCACATGAGACCGGTTCCACCGACTGACATGCAACTTGTTTTGTGTAAAGGTGGCTGGCGGGTGTCTATTTCTCCTACTTTAGTTGAATCGAATTTGACTACAGCCGGTCATTGAAGAAGGTTAAAACAACAAACTTGATAATCGCTGTTGTGGTTTTGCATAGTTAAGAGCGGTTCTTGCTAGTTGCCCGTAGCAGCCACGTAAAACTTGCCACAACAAAGTAGATGATGAACTTGTTTTTGCAGGGTATGTTGTGATGTGATATGGTCAAGACTTGATGTGATATACGTTGTTGTATGAGATGATCATGTTTTGTAATATTGAAAACCGGCAGCAGCCTCAGGGTTGTCTCTTAATATTGTATGAAATGCAAGCGCCATGTAATTGCTTTACTTGATCGCTATGCATTAGCAATAGTAGTAGAAGCAATAGTAGACGAGATGATCCCGACACAATGATGGAGACCAAGGTGTCGAGCCGGTGACGATGGAGATCATGACAATGCTTTGGAGATGGAGACCAAAAGCAAAAGCTGATGATGGCCATATCATGTCACATATTTTGATTGCATGTGATGTTTATCATTTATGCATCTTATTTTGCTTAGAACGACAATTGCATTATAAGATGATCCCTTCACTAACTTTCAAGATAAAAGTGTTCTCCCTGAGTATGCACCCGTTTCTAAAGTTCGTCGTTTTGAAGCACCTTGTGATGATCGGGTGTGATAGACTCTACGTTCACATACAACGGGTGTAAGCCAGTTTTGCACAAGCAGAATACTTGGGTTAAACTTGACGAGCCTAGCATGTACAGACATGGTCTCGGGACACTTGAGACCGAAAGGTCGAACATGAGTCATATAGTAGATATGATCAACATAGAGATGTTCACCATTGATGACTACCCCATATCACATGATGATTGGACATGGGTTAGTTGATTTGGAGCATGTTACACTTAGATAATGATACGTCTCCGTCGTATCTATAATTTTTTATTATTTCATGCCACTATTATTAAACTTTTACATACTTTTGGCAACTTTTTATATGATTTATTTATACTAACTTACTTATCCAATGCCCAATGCCAGTTCCTGTTTTTTTACCTATTTTTGTATCACACAAAATCCAAATCAAACGAAGTCTAAACGTGATCCAACTCCATGGAGAATTATTTTGAATTATTTGTGATTTTTGGGAGTTGGATTCACCGCAAACGGAGGCCCACACGGACCATGATACACCAGGGCGCTCCCCAGGCCCCTAGCACATGGTGGGTTGTGCTCACCTCGTACATCAGTTGGGGCTATACTTCGGGTGTAAGGAAGTTTATATCCGGAAAAAATCATGTAAAAAGATCAGCGCAATCGGAGTTACGGATCTCTGTGAATATAAGAAACAGTTTTCGACGAGATCTGGGGAGCGTGAAACAGAAGAGAACAGAGAGGGAGATCCAATCTCGGAGGGGCTCCTGCCCCTCCACCGCCATGGAGACCAAGGACCAGAGGGGGAACTCTCCTCCCATCTAGGGGGAGCCCAAGGAAGAAGAAGGAGAAGGGGGGCTCTCTCCACCTCGCTACCGGTGGCACCGGAGTGCCGCCAGGGCAATGATCGGGACGACAATCTACATCAACAATCTTGCTACCGTCAACACCATCACCTTCCCCATCTATATTCATCGGTCCACTCTCCCGCAACCCGTTGTACCCTCTACTTGAACATGGTGCTTTATGCTTCATATTATTATCCAATGATGTGTTGCCATCCTATGATGCTAGAGTAGATATTTGTTCGCTTATGGGTTAGTCGTGATCTTGGTGGTATGATTGTATATTTTATTTTGGTGCTGTCCTACGGTGCCCTCCGTTCTTGCGCAAACGTGAGGGGGCCCTGCTGTAGGGTGTTGCAATATGTTCATGGTTCGCTTATGGTGGGTTGTGAGAGTGACAGAAGCTTAAACCTGAGTAAGTGGGGTATGACGTATGGGAGTAAAGAGGACTTGATACTTAATGCTATGGTTGGGTTTCACGACCTTAATGATCTTTAGTAGTTGCGGATGCTTTCTAGAGTTCCAATCATAAGTGCATATGATCCAAGTAGAGAAAGTATGTTAGCTCATGCCTCTCCCTCATATAAAATTACAAGAATGATTACCGATACTTGTTATCGATTGCTAGGGACAATTCCGCAAATCCTACCACCACTTTTCCACACTCGCTTTATTTACTTTTTGCACTTTTATTTACAAAGCACCTAACTTTTATTTTCCCGTTCTTTATTATCTTGCAAACCTTTCCTACTACACCTACAAAGTACTTCTAGTTTCATACTAGTTCTAGGTAAAGCGAGCGTTAAGCGTGCGTAGAGTTGTATCAGTGGTTGATAGAACTCGAGGGAATATTTGTTCTGCCTTTAGCTCCTCATTGGGTTTGACACTCTTATTTATCGAAGAAGGCTACAAACGATCCCCTATACTTGTGGGTTATCAAGACCTTTCTCTGGCGCCGTTGTCGGGGAGTAATAGCGTGGGGTGAATATTCTCGTGTGTGCTTGTTTGCTTTATCACTAAGTAAATTTTATTTTGTGCTCTTGTTTTCTATCTCTAGTTATTTTGTGCTCGTGCTGAAAACCCAATAGCTTAGTGGAGGAAAAATCATTATATGAGCATGCTTGTTTTGTGCGACATCGTTTATCTGAAAAGGGAAACTTTTACAACATCAAATTAATACTATGCAATGCTATGCTTGGAATTTATGTGAATTATATGATGTTACTTGTTGTTCTGAAGATCCTAAGAAACACCTTCCCTACCAATGTGAGTTTATATGGAATCGTATCTTCTTATGCCAAAGGTGTTTATAATTACTTTGATATCAAACAAATTGAAGAATTTGTTGCTTTTAAGGGTGATTATGAAATTGCTTCTTTGATTGAAAAGTATGATGCTACTCTTTACAAATCTGAAAATTTTGCTATACTTAAACATTGTTATGATAATTATGCTTCTAATGCCTATGTTAAACCATATATTGAGGACTACTCCGCTGTCTAAGAAGAGACTAATATTTTGCAGGAGTCTATGGAAGAAGAAAATGATGAAACTGTGAGCTCATTGGATGAAAAAGATGACGCGGAGAGCAAAGAACAAAAGGAGGAAGAGCGGATTAGCTACCCGTGCTCACCTTCTAATGAGACTAACCCTCCAACTCATACACTGTTTAATTTCCCTTCGTTCTTACCGAAGGATGAATGTTATGATCCCGTTGATTCGTTTGAAATATCCCTTTTTGATGATGCTTGCTATGCTTGTGGCCAAGATGCCAATACGAATTATGCTATTGGAGATGAACTTGCTATTGTTCCTAATGTTAAACATGAAATTGTTGCTATTGCACCGACACATGATAGTCCTATTATCTTTTTGAATTCTCCAAACTACACTACATCAGAGAAGTTTGCACTTGTTAAGGATTATATTGATGGGTTGCCTTTTACTATTGCACATGATGATTTTGATGAACGTAATATGCATGTGCTTTCTGCTCCTACTTGCAATTATTATGAGAGAGGAACTACATCTCCACCTCTCTATATTTCCAACACGACAAAATTGCAAGAAACTGCTTATGCTATGTATTGGCCTTTACTTGATGTGCATGAATTGTTCTTGTATGACATGCTGATGCATAGGAAGAGAGTTAGACTTTGTCATTGCTTGATATATGTTGCTTTGAGCTGACTACTAAATGCCAAATCATTCCTAATTCAAATTGGCTTTGATATACCTTGGGATCCGGGTGGATCCATTACTTGAGCACTTTATGCCTAGCTTAATGGATTTAAAGAAAGCGTTGCCAGAGAGACAACCCGGAGGTTTTAGAGAGTCATTTATTTCTGTTTAGTGCTTTTATAAAGCTTAAAAACAAAAAAGTTATAGAGGGGAACCCAAAACTTTTCCAAAAGGAAAGTGGAAGTGAGAGAGACAAGCATTGTTGAAGTGGGGGAGCTCCTTGAACTTCGTTCATGCTCACGGAAACTTTGTGAATCTTAATTATGAAAACTTTTCAACAAAAATAATTACCCCCTTGTATAATTCCATTGTATTATAAAAATAATGTGTCAAGATTTGCCTTTAGCATGTTTAAATTGCTTGTTGGTTTGTGCGGTGCAAAACAGAAACTTTGGCTGTAGTGCGTTATTTTACATTTTTTACTGGAACGTCAAACGGTTCTGAAACCTTTTGCACTGTCTTTATATAGAAAATGTTTATTTTTCCTATTTTTCTCAGAATTTTTAGAGTTACAGAAATATGGTGGATGTTCAAATCTTTACAGACTGTCATGTTTTCACAGATTGCTGTTATAGCTTCATTATTTGCGTATGTTTGAATTCTTGTTGAAGCACTACAAAAAATACACTTCTGTGATGATAAGTTTTTGTCATAGTAGGTCGTGTTTTTTGTCATGCATGTACATCCATGACGATTTTATGACAGAATCAAGATAGTCATACCTGTGCTGTCGTAGAAGTGTTCCAAGACATTACCAAAATTATCATCACGGAAGTGTCAACTTCCATGATGATAAATCACGCGTCACAGAAGTGCTTTCGTCAAGGGTGACCGACACATGGCATCCACCGTAAGGGAACACCGTTAAGCTATCGGGTCGGATTTTGGATCCGATAACCCGTTAATAGCCCGGACCAATGGGAAATTTCCACGTGTAAAATTCTGATTGGTCGAAGGGAACACCTCTAAGCTCGTCGCTGAGCCAGATGTCGCCCGTCCATTGGAGGAGACATGCCTATGATACGTCGGCACGTGGCTGGGCCCAACAGAGGCCCATATAGGTTAAAAAGACCGGCCCAGTCAAAGGCCCATAGTACTTAATCAGGTACTAGTAGGCCAGCCCAATAACGGCCTGCTTAATAAAGGCCCATTTACGGCCCGAAGCCAGATATAGACCGTTAATTGTTCGCCCAATATTTGGGCCCATTTACGGCCCGAAGCCGGATTTGGCCTGTTAATTGTTTGCCCAATATTTGGGCCCATTTGTGGCCCGAAGCCAGATATGGCCCATTAATTGTTCACCGAATATTTGGGCCCAACTACAGCCCAGTGACTTTCCGCCTGTTAGAGGCCTGATGTAGACACGGGTCCATTTCAGCCCAGTGTGACTTTCGGCCTGGGAATGGCTCGTGCTGCCCATGGGCCATATATGGACCGACGGGACATCGGGCCCACTAATGGCCCGTGCTGAAGGTGGCAATAGTTAAGCCCAACGTGACTTTGGGCCTGTTAAAGGCCTGTCACGTAATTCGGCCCGTTGATGCCTGTACTAAGCTTTCAGCCTCTTAAAGGCCCATGATATCAGTAGGCCAACTAAGGCCCGAGATATGTTTCGGCCTGGTAACGGCCTGTGAGCTAACTGGGCCAAAAAGGCCCGGTCTACATTTCGTCCTGCTGAAGGCCTGTCGACGACTAGTGAAAATTGAGGCCCAACATGCATTTTGGCCTGCTAAAGGCCCGTGGTTTCATCTCGGTCGTAACAGGCCAGTACAATATTCAGCTTGTTAATGGCCCAACGCTACCTGGGCCAAACTAAGCATTGGGTCGACAAAAGGCCCAACTAAAATATAGGTCGGTGTAAGTTTGGGCCTGGCGCAATGTGTGAAGGCCCCAATCATTCGGGCTCAAGAAAGACGCAGGCCGGCCCAATTGTGTCCCGCTAAAAACCAGGCCCATTAGAGTCGAATGTTTTGGCCTGGTCGATTACATCTGATTTTTTTTCAGATAGCGAATGATGGCAGTAACTAGTAGGAATTAAGAACAAACCTACTCTATAGAATAAAGAAATTACGACATAGTAACTAAGAATAAACCTACACTATACAATAAAGGATTTAAGGTATATTACATCCACTGGGCATCGAAGTTCGCCACCAGTGATCATAAAGCGCAACGAAGAAGCAGATTACAAAAGCTGGGCATCATTGCAGCATAACAAAATAATACTGAACCGAGACCACTTCCAAGACAGTTCAAGAAAGGTTAGCCTTGCGGGGGAACTGCTGCGCAAGCTGTTGAGCAAGGCTGTGAGACCGGCCTAGCATGTCGGTCATAGCTTCTAGGTGTAGCTGTTTAGCGATGAGGTTCTCATTGGTCTTCTCCGCAATCTTTCTTAGAGATAGGACTTCAAGACAAAGTTGAGTTGCCGAATGCCTTTCTGCTAGAACTTGGGACTGAGGAAGTCGAACTGATTTAGACAACGAATTCTGTGAGCTTGTCTGACTGTTAGTCTCAAGTAACTTGAACACTGCATCAAGACAAGACTTTGGGGTTATCTCGCTATCTTCAAGATGTTTTGCCTTCTTTGCTGCAATATATGTTGGGTTTGTCTCACAGCCTTCAGCAGACTTGTGCATGCCATCAGGCATATCACCCTGAAACAAATCAGAGAGATGATAGGTTTTGCACGTGTATAAACAAAGATGATAACTGTGCTGTCAATTCCATCCAATTTCAAATTAGAAAATAAAGAGTAAGTTCAAAATATCAATAGCATAATTTGGCATTGTTCATAATGCGGAGAGCTACACCACACTACTGGATTACCATGTCAACATAACAAGCATAGATGAAGGGCAAAGAAAATCATTGTATCTATTTTGGATAATGTGCATGGCATGTTGTTCATATCATCAGCCACATCAATAAGATAAAAGAGGAGATGACAAGGTGCAAACGTGGGCTGCTTCACCACACACTGGATTATAGATCCACAAAAACAAGCATACATATAGGGAGTATTACGTAATGTGCATGGTATGAATAAGGAATTTGGTTTTACAAGTAAAACTTATAACTTACGGTTCTTGCGAACATGCATTTTGATAGAAACAGCAAACTAAACAGCAGTAAACGATAGGGAGTATGAGCAAATTAAACAGCAGTTGAGGATAAAGGCTTTAGAAGGACTGACTTACATTAACAGTTAACACCGGCTTTATAATGCACTTCTCCATGTCAAGGGAAGGATAACTCAAGAATTTCAGCACAGAATGTTCTTCATAAGCATTGCCTGTACTCTACATTTTGTAGAGAGTAATTATGGATATGATAATACTGGAAGGGATAGAGGATAATGAAGATAAGATGCAGATTTATGCTACATAATCAACTACCAATCCCTGGAAGTACAAGCGTTACAGGACAAAATGTACTGACAAGAGCAATGGGCTACACTTCTGCACTGGCATTGTCTGTGTATTCTACTTGTTGGTAAGATTGAATATAGATCTAAACTTTTTTAGTAAATGGTGGGCGAGGGAGATAAGATGCAGAATGCTACACAATGAACCAATCCCTCTTCCCATAATACAAGAGTGTTTTGAACACTGGTGTACTATACAAAATGTTCTTATATTATGGGACGGGGGGAGTAGCTGTTAATGTAAGTACAGTGATATACCATGTTCAGTCCTTACAAGAGGACTACAGAGCTAAACCTCTTCAAAAGCATTGGGTTGATTCTAAATTTATGTAAGAGTCCATACAGATCTTATAATGTCCACCGAATGGACGGTTACGAGGCTAACATGTGCAGTGATGCTACATAATCAAACAACTATGAAAGTAAGTATGGTCATACAGGGCAAGAGGTACTCACAAGAGCAATGCAATGTGCAGTATAGTTGCGAGATTTTGTGGTCCCTTGAGAACGAATGTTCTTATGCTAACAGTTTTTGTACAAGTGAGACATTAAGGCAAATGCAGAAATGTAGTTCAAATTGTGATGTGATATCATAGACAGTACCTTACGCTGCAGCCGAGACCAATGTGTAACAAGATTATTCCAGTCACCGTCGGATAAATGTAGGACCGGAGACTTTACAAAAATTTCGTTCAAAGGCTTGCCATCGAAGTGCGCTTGCCTCAGGTAGGAATGATACTTCATCAATGAGTGCTTGAAAAGCGCAACCAACCCTTGCTCGTCTTCACAATCCAGTTTGCTCCTCGCCTATTTAAAAGAATGAAATCTTGTGTCTTCTGTCAGCAGAAACATATACAGTAATGACCATGAATAACATTAGTACATTACTTATGCGTAAGTTGCGGAGGAAGACTGGAAATTGTTCTGTGTCTGCGGTATAATCTTTCCATGAAGGAAAGATGCGCACAAAGTTCCTGACAACAACATAAGCTTCATCTTCTAAACTGGGAAGAAATGGAACATGGGTCCTATTTGCTGCAATTGGGGCTCTCTCTTGTTCGAAAAGGGATTTGGCAACTGGATTTGGTGTACTCTTTGCTGGAATGGGGGTTTTGCATCGTAGAGCTGGTGCTATGTCAACTGGCATAATCATACTGTTTGCTGCAGTTGGGGTCTGCTGAGCTGGGGCATCAGAAATGACCAGTGTAGTAGGGCTAGAGTCTGCTAGAGTTGGGATGATTTGTGGGTCAGGTGATATTGCAACTACACCTAATGGGCTATTTGATTTATCAGGTGCCACTATCTTTTCCAAATACTTTGCTTGTGCTCCTCCACGATAAGCAATCGCCCTCTTCCTTTTGAATGTCTGATACACAAGAACAACATTTGAATGGATAAATATGGTATGATGACAGATGGAATATGTACTAAAAATGGATAGGCAGGGCGTATTCACATACATGATGTGTAAACTAAGCTAATGGCAGTTCAACAAAGTGGAAGCATTGCAAAGCATCAGTTGCAAGATATGTGCGACCAATGTAACCTTGGAAAGTTAGAGCAAGCACCTTGATGGGTGAATAAGATAGGGCATCTTCCTCTGACTCCTCCACTAGGGAGCTACATTGACTTAGGTCTCCCTCTAGCTCAGAATCACTGTTAGGATCATATTCCGAGCATGAATATGTAGGTGGAGAGCATTTGCATTGCATTGCATCCAGACTTGATTTCAGTCCCTTAATGCCAAGTTTGACAGCCATGGCATTGTTCTGCTTTATTCTTTTCATGCGCGCAAGCTCATACTCATTATGATGCTGTTCAGAATCTGAGATTCATGAAAACATAAAAAGTAGTCAGATTATCTATGGAATGCATTGCGGATTGAACTCGAAGAGTGTCTCCCTATAAACCCATGCATATGCAAAGTTCACCCCCCAACCGTGCTGACCAGACCACACACAAAAATACAAACCCCTTATGTCTCTATAACAGGCAGGCACACATTTCAAAACTGAAGTAGGAACATTAGAATCATATGAAATTCATATTTGAACAAATAAACTAAGAAATTATGAGTGGCATAATGTTTAGCTTCAAGGGTGGAGTGTTGGTAGTGCGACACAAAGCAAGTAGGCAGATTGTATTCCATGTAAAAGATCGAAACCTATGTAAAAGCTAGAAACGACACTTTCTTTCTATAGAATGCAGTGTTCGTTGCCCACACATGATGGAAGAGATCACATAGAGAAATACTATTCACTCATGTCTACGGTTCCAGTATTTAGAAATAGGGTGGTCCACCCTAAAAGAATATTGACAACAAATATGACAAGGTAAGCATAGATGTAGTGAATCAATCATTTACTTGTGAGCTTACTAGGACAAGTATGCAGAATTGTAACTCCAGTAAGAGACCGTCCAAAATCTGAATGAAGAAGTTTGTCTAGCACTTATTGTTTGCAACTAATCGATATGAATAATTGGATATTATATCGAATGAGTAAGAAAGACAAGTAAAATTGTCAACAAACCTGGCTTGCAGTAGTAATCTGGGTCAATGTCACTACGACCAACAATCCAAAATGACTAGTGTCTATTCCGAGGGCCGGAATTTTGAAAACCATGTGAACTTTAGAGGTACTAAAGATTACCGAAATACATCTGAACCATTAAGTGTAGGTAGCACTAAGCACACAACAAACCCTAATGACAGTCCTGCCTACTGAGTAATGAATCAATTAGAAAATGGATGATGAGGAGTGGCTGCTGAGTGTTGAGGACATATCTCAGGATAAATCGGGTTGGCTTGGTGGGTGTTGCACGCCTGAGCCCTGAACGGAGTAGGAAGGTAGGCATGGTAGCGCGCCCGGGCAGTGGTGATACTGTTGGGCGAGCGGCTCATGGCCTCCTGTTAGTCCGGTGTCTCCTCCTAGAGTCATGTCGTCCGGGGATGGCAAGTCACCGACGAGGCAGGCGGCTGGGGGCGAGTAGAGATCGGAAGCGCTCAGCAGAACATAGGGGAATCGGGGCCTGGGACGACCCAAAATCACAGGGTGGGCCGGCCCACCATGGGCACCCTATAGAGATACACACCCGAGCAGTGAACATGCATTTTCGAAACTAATTTAGGAACATTTAGCTGACCAATTAAACAACTCTGTTTTAATAATATCAGATTCGTATTTGAACAACTAAGCTTGTTTAGCTTGATGGGTGGAGCAGTGTTATTATGACACGAAGCACATATTCTGATCGTATAGTGATCATAAAAGGGGGGAACTCTAAGCATGTTTTTTTAGCAAAAGAGGGTTTCCCCTCCCATTTCTATTAAAGAAACCACCACGGAACCAACATGATCAATTAAACCCTAAGCATGATCAATTAAACCGTATTATGGTTGTGCCACGGCAGATTTGAAGCTGCAAACCAGAGAAATGATATTTAGCATCCATTGTTTGCTTCGAACTAAGAACTAAATTCTAAGAGCTGAAAAGAAAGTAGAGTAACCAAGTTAAGATCTATTTTCTGGTTGAGATCAAAAAGTTGAGGAGATATGAAGTACCACCTCTCTTGCGGCACCGTGTAGGCATCGGGGGTGCGATGGCTGTCGGTGGCGTTGAAGCAGATCTACGACGGTAGACGGGTGCTCAGGGGATAAGTCCCGTTGCGATGGAAGAGAGGTCGTGTAAGCGGCCCTGGCAAAGAGGACAACGGCACCGATGAAGTGAGAGGACGCGATGCAAGGCTATTGGTCCATCGCCGTGGATGAGAAACGTCCATCTCTAGCAGTGGACGATGCGGTCTTGGTAGGCGCTCCGGCATGGTGGAGGACGATGGCGATGGATGTGGTGGAGGACGGCGGCAATGGATGGGGTGGCGGACGGAGGCTGGTGTGGGGATGGGGTGTTCTAGCATGGACGGTGTATGAATGGGAAAATGGAGGGAGAGGTACCGGGAACCATGTTTTTGGGACGCGCCTGTCTGAAATATGGGAAAGTCACGAACTTAGCCCCCGTTTAAAATTTGGACGTCTCGTCGGTTGGGGATAGGACGGTAATCTCACATCTCGCCAATATTTGCCCAGAGCGATTTCGGGCGAGGAGAGGGTGGTTGGCGCCCATGGTGTATGAACGGGGCTGATAGGTAGGGCGGTTGTGTCACGTCTGAGTTAAGTTACAAACCTGCCCCTATTGAAAATATTTGCCTACATCAATTTCGGCCGAGTCGAGTTTATTTTGCCGCCCACCGTGTATGAATGGGGAATGGAGGGAGAAACAGATGTCTTTCGGACGAGCTTGAATCAAATGTGTTTTGCCGCCCATGTTTGACGCCCACCATGTCGGAATGGGCTCAGAGGCGGTCGTGTCACGTCTAATAGAAGTTACTAACCTACCCCTATTTAGAGCAGTGGAAATCGGGCCAATGGATTGTCCGTGTAATGGGTAGACAGTAATTTCCATCTCCCAAACACTTGGCTTCAGGCAGCCGACGTGGGAGTGGACATTTTGCCGCTTCTTCTGAATTTTGGGACAATAAACATCCACGTTTACCCTGGCAACTAAATTCGAATCCATTTTGTATTCCTGTACGAATCTTTATAAATCATTCTATGTGTTTTTATATATCTTCAAAAGGACGACAAAGATGTACTCCACTGTCATATATGAATATGGTTTACAAATGCCGATACTCAAATTCAGAAGCTAGAATCCAGTTTAAGGTGAATTCGAATATCTGGAACACTTCATGTCCAACTCAAATGTCACACGCAACATAATGTGTACTCCCATTTAGATAAGTACACAAGCGATGTATCAAGATTCAAATACCGAGTCAATCAATCAAGAATGTACAGAACAAACAGACATATAAACACTTATAGAGTATATGGATCATAATATCAACTAACATACATAAGCCAGGCCGCTATACTTTTTTTTGCTACAACAACATCCTTTTTTAGGCAGCATCTTGGCCCTTTCCGATGCGTGCCACTTATGGTCCATCTATACTTCTATTAGTGTTGAATGCACATTCAGCCCGATTGGCATATTTGTAGGTCTGCCACAGCAATCCAAATGAAATGTCTCCGAGTCTTATCAAATAATACAAACTTGTGCTCAAATAAAATTACAAACCAAAAAACAAAAAACAAAAAACAATTATTACATGATCTCTAAAACAAATGGTTTGATTGATTACATGAACAAACAACACAAAGGTTATTCAACGATGGAAAGAACATTTCACCTATTATTTACCAAGTGGGAATTTAATTTCCTTTTTTCCTTCAGGACCTTAACAATGTGGTCAGTCTCAGCTTGCTTTGTTTTGAAATCCACAAATTATTTAATGGTTGTCTTAAGTACTGCTTGTGATTGTGCTGTTTGCTTCCTCAACATGTCAACTTCATCTCTAAGTGCAGAAGCAGAATCTCTTTCTACCACTAGTTTAGCCTCTAGAGCATCAGCAGTTGGCAATTCATAATGCGCGGTTGGGCCGGTGCCACTGCAGTGGGATGATGCAACGTCCATGGGGACCTCGCTCTTTGATCTTGGGCTAACCTGTTTTGCCATTAAAGTTCCGATTGGATTCAAAAAAGTTGAAGTTAGCAAAACATCTCAACTGGGAGTTATAACAGCAAACCAGTTAAACAAACAAGGAATTAAAGAGTTTCAATTGGATGCTGAAAAGTAGTTATTAACATCATTGTAACCCGCTGTTATAGCAGCAAAGCAGTTAAACAAACAAGTATATATTTAAGTTAAGGCAAACATGTAATTTTTAACAGTAAGTATCAAACACATAGATAGGCACAGTGTACAATAGGATTAACAGGCTATGGCATTATGTAATCAGTAGCAAACTAAATTAAGCCAAGCAACATAATTGAACAATTTTGCAATAAGTGGCTAACTAAAATTCTGAGAAGCAGGTAATTGAACGTATGCTAGTTCTTTGTACAGGCACACTGCAACTTCTTTTTCGCTTACAAGGTTGTACGAAGGAGTCCATGGCATCAATTTCTTGGATACGCAGTCCCAACACTTCTTTCTTCCCACACTGCATTGGTAAGTCGAATGGTTAATCTGGTAAGATGGTGCGTCCTTGATATGTTATATGAGGACGTGTAGTCAGACTAGTTGTAGCCACACACATCACACTGGCTTTTACTGTATATTTCATGCGATTACTTTTGGCATATCGAGATCTAAGCAATCTACAATAGGATGAAAAGACTGGCATCCTTCACATTATTGGCGAACTCAATTCATAGAAACAAGCAATTCAACCATTCTGTGGGTAAATAAAAAGCGCCACTGGAATATTTTTCACTACCCAATCATACACGCAATAAGGGACGACGCCACCATAAGGGCTGGTATGGGCGGCCGCCTCAGGTGGCTGGAAAGTGTGCACCTAGTTTGAGTCATCCAGGTTGGCACAGGCTAGTTTTGTTCGTCCCGACGCACGAGCATGCAATGTAAAAAATGAAGAAAAATGTTTCAATTTGGATGGGCCAATAACATAAGTGCAAGGCAGGCCCTATAGCAGGCTCGCGGCCCCAACGGGCGCCTCCCATATCGATCGACAGCAGGAAAAATCCCAATTCATTTGCTCCAGCCTCTAGTCTGATTCGCTCCTAACCTAGCCGCTGCTGGACAGACCGACACAACACTTCCTCGCGCCCTCGTTGGAGGGCGGTCGCTGGGCTTCAAGCGAA
This sequence comes from Triticum aestivum, assembly GCF_018294505.1. Classification (NCBI taxonomy): domain Eukaryota; kingdom Viridiplantae; phylum Streptophyta; class Magnoliopsida; order Poales; family Poaceae; genus Triticum; species Triticum aestivum. The sequence continues at coordinate 567,598,185 of NC_057801.1, forward strand.
TGGAAGGACAAGAAGATGAAGATCCAACCCAGGGTGTAGCCTACGTGGGAGGCAGCAGCGGCAGCGCGGACATGGCATCGAGCTTGCGCAAACAGACAGTTGCAGCTTGCAAGAGTAGCATGTGCAACGAGCAGGTACATCACATCCCTGATTATATCTAATTCAACTCTTCAATTTCTGGCCAATAGTTAAACCTGACGGTGTTGTAAAACTGCTTGTATGTAGGGAATCTATGAGAAAATGAAACCAATTTCTACTTATTTTATATCTCCCCCAATCAATACTGAACTAAATGAATCTGATGTATCTAATCAAGTTTCTGATGCAAACATACAAGCTCATGTTGTTCTTGAGCCTGAAGTATCTAATGAACAGACTCCTAATAAAGGATTTGATGCAAACATTTTACATGCTCCTGGTGATGAACATATAGTGTCTAATGAGGGATCTAATGCAAGCATTTTGCAAGCTCATTGAAAGATTTAGTGTCTAATGATGATCTGCTATGTTGAGAGAGACAGAGATTTGCAGGCATTCATGACAAGCAAATTATAGTGCATTTTCATAGCTTGAGGAAACGTCGAGGCCATCTACCAGAAAGTCCCTGTATCATGACAACATAGCATAAATACTTTTCTAATCTATTGTTTGAAACTATTGGCATACTTGTGCAGGATAGATAAATTGATATGCAGTTTGCGCACTGGTTATAGGTGCAATTACACTTAGATATTTTCAGCCAGAGAACGAATAATTCAAGCAGGTACAGACCATGTTTGTAGTCCTTGTACACCATGTTGCATTTTGTGTTTTTGGTGCTTGCATCATTTAGTGTTTATAATCTGAACTACTTTGGATCATTAGCTGGTTTTCAAAGTGCATGTAGCTTCACATTTCTCAAGTTATGTTGATTTCCGGAGTGCAAGTGCCTTCATATTTTTTAAGTTAAATGTTCGCCCCTGGTAACTTGAATTCGTGGATCCGCCACTGCACACAAATCATACACGAATGCCTGTAAGAATTAAATGAAATGCAGGGACTTACGCTAGCTCATTGTACAGGCTCACTACAGCTCTGCTTGCGCTTGGGATGTTCCATGTACAAGTCCATGTTACCACTTGCTTGGATGTGCAGGCCTTGTGCTCATTGCATCCCCTCTGCATTTTTGACACGGCGAATGGTTGATCAAATAAGAGGAATTGACCTTGATGTTGTACCGGAGGACAGATACTTACAAGGTTATACGGGTGTGCAGGATGTGTACCAGATCCCGTAGCGCCGTCATGCTTCGCTAAAAAATGGATTTGCTTGTTTCAGATGATATCTCTAGAAGAAATAAGAGTTAAAGTCAGAGTTGCATAGGCGTGTAAGCTAAGAGAGCAGTGAAAGGATATCCAAACATCGTCAAAACAGTGCACAAGGGAGTGATGTGTGGATACATAGTTCGGGCCGGCGTTTGGGCATGCTCGCTTAGCTAGAGGGTGGGTCACTTTAGAGCCGTTGAGGATGATGCGCTAGCGTTGGCTGGCCGTGCATGGATGCAGATCTTGAGTGGCAGTGGAGCGCTACGATGCGGTGGACGAGACCGTTGGTGAAGCCCCAACGGCCTCGGGGGCGGAGGTGTGACGATGTGCTTGGTGAAGTAGCCCCGGTGAGCTAGGAGATGGCGTCGGTGAAGCGCACCTAATGCGGTGGAACTCGGTGTCTGTGAGGCACGTCGGTTGGAACGGTCGACGTTGTCGGTGGACTACCTGGTGCGGTGGACGAGGGCGTAGATGAGGTACCTCCGGTGCGGTGGTGAAGCGCGACCGTCTTCTTCGTCGTCATCGTCCGGCACAGAGGTGGGGAAAGAGACGAGACAAGGGGCGATTTGAACTTTGCTTGGGCTGGCAGCGAATTAGGGATTTGAGCAATCTGGGCGCGGAAGGGGACGGTGGAGAAGAGAGATTTTGCAGGGCTGGAATTGGGGCCGTCAGATATTTCAATCCGAAACATGGAAACGCGAACTTATTTTGTCGTCGTCCTTTTTTTGGGGGGTGGGGGTGGGGGAGTGAGGGGGGTGGGTGGCTGGGTGCTACGCGTCCGTCCGACACACGCGACCACCCCGACAGGACTATGCTTCGGTGCCTTAAGGCACCTGCCTTTGTGTCCATGACATGTGGGCCCAACAGGTGGCTGGCCCACATGTCAGTGACCCAAAGGCAGGTGCCTTTAAGGCATCGAAGCAACATCCACCCTAACACAACCCTGGTCTGCCTGGTGCGCCTACATTTGAGAATGCAAATGAATCTTCTTTCATTTGCAAATGAATCTATATGTATTACCATGCCCATGTTTTCCTTGCAATAATTAGTCCTTTGAAACGAGATACTCCCTCCGTTCACTTTTGTAAGTCGTTTCAGACAAATTAAAATGAACTGTTTTGCACATTGTCTGAAATGTCTTCAAGGTCTTATAAAAGTGAACAGAGGGAGTACTATAAATTAATTAATGAGGAGTTATTTGAGAAAAAATCGAAACGGTATCCACGCTAACGTGGATTAGAGTGTGTGTCACATAATTAGTTATTTGAATTAGAGTGTGTGTCACGTAGCGGTCTCCAATTCTAACGTGGATTTCGCATTTCACTGTATCCACGCTAATTTTTTAATACAAATTCATATGTATATGATCAACACCATGGTAGTGAGAAAACTTTTGGATGGATTCAAACATATGACCTACAAAAAAGCACAACAAATTGAGTAAATGTTAACTTTTCGAAACTTAGTATGGCACGAATTCGAAATAATTACCCGTATGCATGGTCCTCCGTTCAAATCTTACAATGTACACCGAATTGAAACATCGATATTAAGTCTCGTACTATGTACATTCAGATGTTGTTTTTAGCCCCCCCCCTGCACACACGCTACATACTTCCTGTATCGGTCAATCTTCCTCTCCTAACCACCTTAGGAAGCTATCAGTTTCCAACACACGTTCATTTTTTCTCTCCATGTTTCGATCTCTAAATCTCTCAACTACACAACCTCTTTTTCCACTCTGTTACCAAATGTATTTACCTCACACACTCGCCATTGCACCCCATGCCGAGCTCTCTCTCTCTCCCCCCTCTCCCTCTCACCCTCTCGCGCTAAATACATGCATTGCCTATCTAGCCCCCCCAACCTCTCGTGCGCATGCATGCACGTTGTATATCTAGGTCAGTCCCTCGAGACTGTCTCACTCTTTCTTCCGCACGGCGGGCCACACTCGCTCAATCTTGCTCTCTTTATCTGAGTCTCGTTTAACCTCATTTTCTTTCACACACAAATGATATATCTCCCTGTTCGGGCCTCGATCGACACACTCTATACTCTCTTACGCAGATTGTCTATCTAGGTCAGTCCATCCAAGCCGCCGCCACTCTTTTGACCTCATGGCGGGCCACGCTCACTCAATCTCTCTCTCTCTCTCTCTCTCTCTCTCTCTCTCTCTCTGTGTGTGTGTGTGTGTGTGTGTGTGTGTGTCTCGATTGACCTCGCCTCTCGGACAAAAACGATATATCACCATGTTTGAGCCCAGTTCGACCTATTCACATTGTATACTCTCTCACGCACATTGTCTATCTAGGTCACTCTCTCCAACCCGTCTCACTCTTTCGATCGCACGGGGACCCTATGTGATCGATTGACCTTGCTTCCTCCCACGCACAAAATATATCTACACGTCTATGACTGGATCATCTCTCAAGCTCTATCTTACATCCCTCACCCTTGCCAAAAGCTCAATCGGACAATATCTCTCCAGAGCATATATATCTGTTCAATGAATGTCGGACCACACTTACTTTGTCTCTCTATCTATACGTCTCTCGATTGACCTCAATTTGTCACACCATATCTTCCACGCATTGAAGCTACTACCTCTCCATCCCTCGCAAAGCCAAAGCTATTTACATTGCAAGGGGCACTCCAACCTTTGATTAATTTGTGTAGGCATTTATTCCGGTCGGTTTAGATTATATTTTCGTAGCATTCGGCCCACAACTACTCCAAACACCATTGCAACCCCCGCAACTCCCCTAGTTGATTTCCCTCTGGCTCGGTCATCGCTCTCTCGCACGTCCTTTCTCGCCTTCAACGTTGCACCATGGTATTATTGCAAAAACCTATGTTGTTCTCTTTAATTATTACAAATACGCTACAAAACTACACATCGATAGTCCACTTGGAATGGAACAAATTTCGACCCACAAATTAAAGTGCTACAAACTACACATCGAGGGGCCCACATGTCATGAAACAAATTTGGACCCATATACAAATTAAAAAATAAAGAACGAGGATCGAACATGCGACCGGGCCTTCAAGCCGCACGTCAATAGGCAACATACGTAGAACAACAATGTTTGTTGTACCCCCCCCCTTTGTTCACATAATGTTTTTATATTACCATAGCCTATTTAATGGATAACATGTAATATTATTTTTAATACTATTCGTCTTCACTTACTGGTGGGTTCCATGTGTGCTCTCTCTCTCCTCCCCTTCTGCGTTTAGACGCACGGGCAAACATGAAGAACTCAAGGGCGATATTGTCGTTGACCATATCTGGACACGTTCACAAGTCACGGCACCAGCTTCACGTACTAGCAGCACTAGTCAGCATGTACGTGCAATGCACGTTAATTTGGAAGTATATTAAGTGCATGTGGATATTAAGTACTAGGATATTACTTGCGTGTTATTATGTGATTAGCACTATTTTGGCATGAAATTAACTGCACGCTAAACATGTTGAGCGCTCGACATTGAAGCAGTCTAGGTCGTTGGATGACAAGGAATACATGTGGCTTGATGACGTTTTATATTTAATTTGATACGGCTCTAGCAGAACATTCAATCGATCAAACCATAGATTTCGTTCAGTCTGACTCTGACTTTAAATTATGCGACGATCAATATAAAATAAATGGAAATGATAAACGTTCGGATTTTAAGCATGGCAATCCGAACGTTTTTCATGGCAAATTTAGATTATGCAGCGGTGGCGGGGGCATCTTGCGATGGGAAGCGGCTCCTCTGTCGTGCTCTATGTGTCGTCGGGCCACTAACCGATGGCGACGGTGGAGTCTTGCGTCGTTGTTGGCGTACTCCTAAACATTGGCCTAGCTTCAAGGAAGGCCAAGACGTTCTGGACTTCGGAGCGAGTCAACTGGCGGGAGGAGGCGACTGGCGTTGGTGCAAGGAAGCAGTCGACGACGGCCATCCATGCTGCTAAGGGGGGCACTGGCACCCGCGCGGGAACAGGCACTGTCAACGGCGCGGCGGAGACATTCATGTGCACGGGCACCGGAACGGGTGCGCACGTCATTGCACGTGCACGCGCATGCGCTGGAAGGTGCATGGGCACCGGCACGGGCGTGCGCGTCAGTGCATGCGCAGGCGCATGCACTGGCAGGTGCACGGGCGCGTGAAAGTCGGTGGGGACCTCGTGGAACCCCGTGGGATCAAACTCGGCGACAATGTGCGGCTCCCAGCCCATCAGTGCCACGGGGATGGGCGCTGGCGCAGTCGGGCGCGACGGGAGCTGGAACGGGAGCGGGGACAGGCGTGGCATCTTCCCGCAAGGCCAGTTCATGCTCGTCCCAAAGCGCCTTATGTTCTTGAGACTCCGGCTGGGTGTCTTCCTCAGGAAACTAGAACGCTAAGGGCAGACCATCATGATGCGGCATAGCGTACGTTTAGGTCAGGCTAGTTGGAGGTAGACGACAGGAGAATCGGAGAGGAAGAGAGAAGATTGTGGCGATACCGGGTAGTGCGGGGTTGATTTTAAACTGCGGCGCCAGCGGCATTAAAAGTGGGAGCAGTTTGGACGAAGGTGTGCGGCGGAGCCTCGTCAAAGGGCTTGCCTCCCGGTGAGCCTGCACAGTGGTCTGCTCGCACGCCTCCCTGTCAGCCGGCGGAGCGGTCTGCTCGCACGCCTCCCGTCGACTCACACGCTTTCTCGGACGGCACCTGTCGATGAGAAGCGGGGACTCGTGGCGGCACGTAAACGCCCACGGTTTCAATAGTGAAAGCGTTCGCCTTAACGTGACAGGTCTTTGTTCCAAAATACCTTGGCTCTTCATTTGTGCAACTTGTCATAAGCAGCTTGTCTCAAATTGAAGAAAAACTTACGAAGTAATATTTGTGCCATATCACGTGACCATGCTCAGTTTCAAGAATTTATGCTCACTTTTGGATTTTCTGAAATTTAAGATCCAGGATTCGAAACAATATCATAACCTGCATCATGCAATAAATTTTCAAGCCGTACATCTATCCTGTTGTATTTCTTAAGAAAGGATTTGGTCAAACATTTTGCTTAGTTAGACTTCAGACAAGTTATATATGCAGAGTAAAAGGATAATCCCTCTGTACCAGTGCATTGCCTGATATATTAGCGGGCTCAATTCTGTGCTCATCCTGGTGTAGTAGTAGTAGTACTAGGCAATGCAATTGACGTGTGACCTTGACGAGCGGCGACCGAGGGAATTGAACCATGCTTAGCACGGTAGGTAATGTTGTCTAGTTACTAAAGCATCCCTCCATTGTTCATCGGTAGTCATTATGGACCGGGGACATGAGGGGAATTTCCTAGGGCTGGAATTCTGGCTGCCAGATATTTCGACTTGAAACTCTGACGCTCGACTGGTTGGGTTGCCTAATGTGTGTACCACGCACGCCACCGAAGGACACGATCCCGGTTTTGTTTTAGGATCAACACGAGCCAAGGTCTGGCTGGTACACCGTTGGGTCCTACCATTCGAGAATACGAAAGGAACCTTTTAAATTGCCGAACAAATCTATGTGTATTACAATACCCGTATTTTCCTTGCAAATACTAATCTCAATGTGGTAATTGATTTATGACGAGTTGTTGAATTAGAGTGAGTTTGTTATATAGTGATCTCAACGTGGATTTCACATTTCATGGTATCCCTAGTAAGTTTTCCAATGCAAATTCAAATTTAAAAGATGAATAATATGGAGGTGAGAAAACTTTGTATGTATCAAGCATATGACCACACACACAGAGAGAGAGAGAGACACACACACGCACGAACACAACAACAATCCAATAAGTATAGTGCATCTATTTTTCCAAACCATGCATGTATGACACGAATTCAAAAATACTCCTTCTATTCCTAATTATTAGTCTTTTAGAGAGTTCAACAAGTGACTACATACGGAGCAAAATGAGTGAATCTAGACTCTAAAATATGTCTATATACATCCGTATGTGCCAGTCCATTTGAAACCTCTAAAAAGACTAATATTTAGGAACGAAGGGAGTAAAATGTAAGACATGCATGGTCCTCAGTTCAATATTTAAAATGAACATGAAACTAAAACATGAATATTAAGTCTAGTACTACAATGTTGTGTTTAGGCGGAGCTATGATTGTCGGGGGTCAACCCCTCGACCTTAGATAAAATTGTGGAGCTCTGTTTAGGGTTGTTTATATTATATTTGTCCCCACCCTCCCAACCACCGATTGGTTGTGCACCCCCCACCCCTCCTCCCCGAGAGAATATCATGTGCCCCCATACCTTAGATGATATATGCTAATACGAGTTTCTTGGAGCTTGTAGATCTAAGATATAGCAGCTCACATGATGTGTCTAAATATTTTTACAGGAAACCTTGATGAGTTTGAGAATTGCACACAATTTGTACAAAAACTACTCAGATACCCTTGGATCCCATATCCAACGACCTCGAAGCTCGTATCACCGTAGCATCTAAGATGAAGGAGGACATCATATTCTCCTGTATGTAAGAATATCATGTGCTACCACACCTTAGATGCTTTGGTGATACAGGCTCTTCGGAGCCGTTGGATTTGTGACCCAACACCTCCTCGGTGGTTCGAATGGTTTTTTGCAGAAAAGCCCCAAAAGAGCTCGGCCACTGCTTACAAGCACAAAGACTGCTCAGATGCCATTGGATCTCAGATCAAACGACCCCCAAGCTCGTATCACCGTAACATCCAAGTTGCGATAGCACCTTATGTTTTCTCGCACGGGAGAATATGAGGTGCTCCCGCACCGTAGATTTTATGGTGATACGAGTTCACTGAGATATAATGGCCCACAGTAGGAGGTTAGAATGTTTTTGCAATATACGGCTGATAAAGTTTGGGAAATGCGCAGAAAGTACAAGTACTACGCATGTGCCATCTGATCACTGATCATACGACCTAGATGCTCATATCACTGTAGCGGGTAATTAAGCTACGGGGAGCACCTAATATGAGCAATGGGGAGCCGTTGGATCGAAGATGCAGTGGCACACACGAGGCATGAATGTTTTATTTGCAAAAATACCTTTGGAGAGTTTGGAAATTGCGCATAATTACAAAGACTACTCCCAAGCCATTGGATCTCACTTCCAACGGTGTAAAAACTCGTATCACCATAGTATCTAAGCTGCGGGGTGGATGTGATATTCTATGCCGCTATCATTTTTGTTCGTAAACTTGCAAATACGTGTAACTCGTGACGTTACTTGTCTAACCGCGCAAAGTGTTTGTTCAAAAAAACCATCCTACACTGAATATCGGAACAACACACGGGGGTCCCACTTGTCATTAATCAAATTTGGACCTAAAACTAACAAATCTGAAAGATGAGATTCGAACTGGCAACCTGGACTACAAAGCGTAAGTCGATAGCCTGAAACAACAACGGTTGTTGGCTTTGTCCCATAACTTGATTTTATACAGTATTACGTTGAGTAGAGTAGAGGGAGTGCCTCGTCAACACGTGCATGACCGTTGTCTCACTTACTGGTGGGTCCCAGGTCTGCGATCTCAATCTCTCTTCTCTCCATCGTCTAACCTTTGCACGGGCACACACGAAGAGCGGCGCTAACTTGCCGTGGTATTATTACAACTAAAAAAAGCTTGGAAAATAGAAGAATCGCCTAGAACAAGAGACGTTGTGGCTGGCTAAGACGGAGCTGACCACATCTATCCTCTGTGCCACGTTTGCATGATGAACCTATGTGGCTAGTGGGGTGTTTTCGACCGACTGGCTGGGTCCCAAGGTCGAACCATAGGTACTAGAGTTACTGCTGACATCTGATACAGTATATTTTTACACGCACATTTTTCCTCCATGCCGAGACGTGGCACACCCTACCGCGCGGTCTCGGGGTCCTCCCGGGTGGTGCACGTATATATTCTCCCTGACGTGGGACGCCCTACTGCGCGTTTTCTGGGTCCTCCTCAGTCGTAGCACCGAAGCAAGTAAATGAGTCGCCAAATCACAAAAGACCACCTTTCCCGCCGAGTACATCAGTGAAGAACGGTGGCTAGCTAGTTGGGCTAGTTCGACCGTTTAGCTAGGCCGCCGCCACATTTGTTTTTTCACCCCTTTTTTATCTACTTGCCGGCAGGTAAATTTAAATATCCACCGCGCCGTTGCTCTGGTGTTTGGATGCGGCGGGATTTTTAATTTTTTGATTGACGGGAGCAGGCGCGGCAGCAATTAGTCATGATGACTCCGCCTATAAAACCCACTGCTCCCTGATGTGAGAAGTCTGGTGTTTTACCGTGGTGAAAACCAAAAGATTCCCCGCTCCTCGGCTGGCTCCCTCCGCCTTCCCGTAGATTGCATTGCCTTTCAGCCGTTTCGCCCGCTTTGCTTCCTCTCCCCATTGCTTCTACCTGGTGCCATGGCGGCGCAGCAGATCACGGAGTCCGAGGTGAGGCGCCTGACATAGGAGCTCCATGCCAAGGATGCAGAGCTCAGGGCCAAGGACGTGGAGCTCCGTGAGCTCAAGGAGGAGAGGAGTGCCATGCTCCTCCGTTATGTGCGGGAGTTCATGGAGCTTCAAAAGCGGCAGGCGTCCACCACAAAGATGCTCGAGGCGTCGGCGGTGTTGCTGTAGAAAGCGGGAGATATGATAGGCCGTCAGGGGAGCCGGCTGGAGCGCGAGTGGGCCGGTCGTGACGAGGTCCAGGATCACCTCAGCCACTTGGTGAACCAAGTTGACACGCACATGTTGCGGCTGCAGGATGCCTACCATTGTGCCAGCGCGACGATGCCGGCCGTCGGGCTAAACCCGTTCGACCACCCGGTCGACTTCAATGAGTTGCAGCTTCCTGACCTGGTCTCCTTCTTCACCTATATCTTCGAGGAGCTGAGCCATCTCCGTGCGATGGTGGGGGCTGAGCTGGACAGGAAGGGGTGCAGGCTGCCGTCGCCGTTGCCGGACGAATCCTTTCAGGGCTCCGTCACTGGAATCCATTCATGCCATTGGACGCCGTCTTTGACGAGCTAGCTCCCGTCGACCGGGAGCAGGCTCTATTGGCGGTTGCACCCTGCATCACCAACGTTGTGCGCCTCGAGAAGCAGAGGGACTTCGGTGGTGTTTAGGTACCCTCTGCATGAGCATGTCCATGTCTCAGCGCAACATGACCGTTGGATCAAACTCAGACGGTGCAGATCAGTCACTGTAGCACAAAGCGTGTGGGTGTGTTTGGTTGCATTCTCATCTCAATATAGTTGTTTCCTCTTCGTGTATTTTTGTTAACCTACTAGTGTGGACTCATGCACCCTTCATGCACTCTGCCAAACACCCAAAAGTGGGTCGAGAAGGGAACTTTTGCTCCCATCCCATGCACCCTTCATACACCCTGCCTATTACTATTCGTTCTTCATATGGTTCATGTTTCGTGGAGTACTGTAGCACCATACTCTCCGTGCGCTATAGACCTACTTCTATTAACCTTGATCTCACCGTTCATTCTCGAGCGGACAGTAGAAAAAGCGGTACTATGTTACATATAGGAGTAGTTGACATGCGCACAACATCATTTGTTATCATCATATCTTACTACACTAGCAACAAGATTGTGTAGTACTAACGTATGAACCACTGCACATGCCTAGTACTAGGAGCTCTCTGTATGTTCAAGTGGCTGCCGTGTTTCGCACTCCTCCGTCGTAAGAGTGGAAATGGTTGTTGTAATCATTTTTTCCTCAGAAAAACAGTGGACACGCTCTACCGTACGGATCCTCCTCCGGCCATGCACTAAATTACTTACTTCCGCCGACGTGTGGGACATCCAGCACCTGGGTCCACCAGCCATGCACTAAATTACTCTGTAGTAGAGTGATGGTAGACTACCCCGATCGAAGCGCCGCAGTAATGCCCAATGAGCCATCAAATCACAAAACCCCCTCCTTTCCAGCAGTAAGTTGGACGGACGAAGCAACCATCATTTCACTCTTCTCTCTCAGCTTCCTTTCTTGAAGAAAACCCCCACTCGCTTCGCTTCTCCCTCATCTCGTTCCTCCTTTCACTCTTCTCTCTTCGCTTCCTCTCTTGGATGGACGCTGGAGCACCGGCCGCCGTGATGTCTATGGCTCTGGCCAAAACCATCGAGGCTCGTGGTACGAAAAAGCGCAAGCACCCTGCCGAGACTACCACAGACAAGCTCAAAGCCATCGCCCCTGTCCAAGCCCCCCTCTCCGGGTTCCCTCATTAAGCAAGTCCAGGTAATGTCTCTTGTCGACGATCTTTTTCTCGATCTTGATCGTGTTTTTTCATCTAACACGCAGTACTAGTACTGGTAGTACAACTTTCTGGGTGATCTCGCATGTGATTTTAGTGTGCCAAATGACGGTTCTAAATTCCTCTTTTGACCAAAACATGCGAGAGGTTGACACTGATTTCTTATAGATTACTTTCAACTACTCCCTCTGTCCCAAATTTCTTGTCTTAGATTTGTCTAGATACGGATGTATCTAATACTAAAATGTGATGTATATAATACTAAAATGTGACTTGATACATTCGTATCTAGACAAATCTAAGACCAGAATTTTGGGACGGAGGGAGTACTTTATGAACATCAATGCTACCTTTGAAGAGGGTATATTTGCCTCAGTAACTTGTGTTATGGATATTGCAAGTAATCCCTCTGCTCTCATGCCTTTGAAGACATGTTGTAGTGTCTTTGTTCACTCATTTATGTGCGTATATGTAGTCATATATGGAGTATAATATCGAAAATCATCTTATATTTCTGAACGGAGGTAGTAATAAAATATGGTTTCTGTTTGAATTAGAACCAGGTCTGTGGTGGAGATGAAGTTCTCAAAGTCATGTCATGTGAACTGGAAGACCTGATGATGAGTTCTACTGCTAAACTATCCAGCTGTTGTGTCCTTGTCGCCACATGCACTGAACTAGTGTTTTCCTGTAGCTTTGTTGTCAGGCGTGTTCTCGAGGCTGTACTTGACCACAACAATTTCCTGGTTGAGCCTTCGATTACAAAGGGTGTGGTTCTTGTAAAGCTTCCCAACAAATCTGATGCGGCATGTCTTCATCGTCATGTTTATGAGTGGAAAGACCACTCTTTTAGGTTCTCCAAGGTTGACAAGATGGTGATGGTGCATGTAGACATCTCTGACGAAGTCCATGGCCTAGTCAATTATGCGGGGTTCATCTTGTAGGTCGGTGGCAAGAAATAGTCTGCAGAGTTTAATTAGTGCAACTTTGCTTGTCTGTAGTAAGTACTATTGTTCAATACTTGATTTGTGTTTGTGAACCCTATATTGTTTATTAGTACTACCACTTTTGGTGTGTGGTCAGTCCTGAGAACGGTCTATGTTAATGTCTGTCCACTCAATTCAGTCTGTATATTTTGAAGTATCCAGATCATCTTTTTTGTGAGGACGGTTTATCAATTATGGTCACACTCCAATATCTGTATGCATTGCAGGGTTTATCGCACCCACCAGGATTTCCAGTCCCATGGATGCTCGGTCCATACAATTTGTCACGACCTTTGGACTATCCTGCTTATGGGAGTAGGCGGTTCCCCTGCATGCCACCCGTAGTTGGACGATCAATCTTCTGTTTAGTACTTCAACATAGTGATTTCCTGGTAAGGATGTCAGGACCCCGACTCGATGTCACATCGATCTAGCCTGTAACACCTCATATCACTTTGCGGCCTCACGCACGGTATCCCCACGGGTGTCGCCTTACCTTTGCCCGGGACCGTTTGCGCCTTTTGGCTCACGTATATGATAGTGTCGCTAGCATCCATATGATAAGGAGCCCGGGCTGACATGACTAGTCGTAAACCCAAAGTGGCACAGACTTACAGGGACATGCATCCATGACCCAGCTTCGAACGTGTCGGTCATCAGCAAGTGGGTCCGGGCTGTAGCACTGGGCTAGCAGGACTCCGGTAAACCGGGCTATAGCGGGCTAACAGGACTCCGGTACTCAATGCGTGACATTTCCCCGAAGGGACAGACACCGGAACGAAGAAGGACACATGCCGGCCAGCCTAAGTGTTCCAGAGCAGTAGCAAGCTACCATGGCTCAGCGGTAACACTAGGAGACATTTCCCGGTAAGAGAGGCTACTAAAGATAAACAACTAGATAGTCAGATCCCACACATACCAAGCATTTCAATAACATACACACAGTATGCTCGATATGTGCAAATACAACATGGCATCACAACATGACTCTACGACACAAGTACTTTATTTAAGGCTCAGAGAGCCATACATAACATACACATAGGTACGGGTCACACGACCCAGCATTCAAGTCATACAGTCATACAAACCAGCAGCGGAAGTAGCTTGTCTGAGTACAGACAACTAGTAAAATAAAAAGAGGCTTGGGAAGCCTAGCTATACTACGTGGTCCTTCACAAGCTCAGGATCACCACCTGGGCCTTAGCCTACTCATTGATGTCAACGTCTACGAAGAACCCATCAGAAGGGGTTGCAGCGTCTTCTGTAAAAAATGTAAATTACAGCAACATGAGTACAAAGGTACTCAGCAAGACTTACATCAGATCCTACATACATGCACATTATCAAGAAGGGTTGGTGGAGTTGTTGCAGCAAGCCAGCTTTGACTCTTGGCTAGGCTATCCTACGAGACTCCAACTTGAAATGGTTTTGCGCACACGAGTCCACTACTCACCACTTCAACACACTACCGAGGATCCACCTCCGTCTTCCTACGGAAGAGCCATCCTCGGCACTCACACTTATCTTGAGGCTTTTAGTAGTTTCCATTTACTTGTCTATGAACTGTATAGGCAACCAAGTAGTCCTTTACCGCGGACGCGGCTATTCGAATAGATCATGTTAACCCTGCAGGGGTGTACTTCTTCATACATGTTTCCACCACTTAGCGTCTGCACACGACATGTGCTCGGCAGACTTCAAGCGAAAGCCGACGTGGGTGTAGACCACGACCTACCTAAACACCTAAGTCTCTAGTCCAGGTTTATCGCCTATTCGGGTTCCATCCATGAGGAGACCCGGCCGAGGTTTCGCTCACAGCCCCAAATGATGTGAACAGGGTTCCCGAGATACCTAACGGGTATTCGGTACACCGTGCCACGTACCTACCGCATCACAGCCCACCCCTACGGTCAGCGCTGTCCACGGCCTCCAGTAGGCTACAAACACCAGAAACTACTTGCAACTCCTGGACAGAGAACTAGGGTGGATAAGAAGTTGAGCGGGGTCATATTTCAGGGCCCAAAGCATGGTAGTAGCTGTATCTTAAATCACACATACAGATCTCAGTGCTTAAGGTCGGCTTCAATGAAACAACCCACCATGTACTCCTACATGGCCTCTCATCGATACCTTTACCAAATCGTGTTCACCACACCACTCTCATTACCGACATAATCATTTCACTCTAGCCCATCACCCAGATGAACCAGACCTGACACGACTCTAAGCATAGCAGGCATAGCAAGGTAGGAACAACACATACATATGGCTCAAACAACTCCTACACATGCTAGTGGGTTTCATCTAGTTACTGTGGCAATGACAGGTCATGCAGAGGAAGTGGGTTCAACTACCGTAACACACAGCAGTTTGAACGCGTTGTCTTAATGCAGTAAAAGAGAGCAGGAGCGAGAACATGGGATTGTATCGATATGATCAAATGGTTGGTTGCTTGCCTGATGGTTCGATGCACTGATACGGTTCTTCGTTAGGGTAATCACGGTACTCCTCGGAGACAGAACCTGCCGCAAAGAACACCGATACACAACCATCACCAAACAATGTGCAACAATATGATGCATGCATGAAACATGGCAATATGAGTGTGTTGGGCTAATGCAACTAAGACCAGAAGGGTTTGAGCCAATTTGAACCAAAGATTCAAATTTCAAACTCATACATGGCCCTTTAAAGTGTTTTACCTTGTTCTGCATTAAACATCAAGTTAACTTGTTTAATCATGCATGAAAATAGTACAGATGGATAGATTGGATTTTTCTGATCATTTTTCATATATAATTTGTCTGATTTGGAGTTACAGATTAAAAGTTATGAATTTTTGAAATTTAAACTATATTCTGGAATTTCGTATATTAGATTACATCCAGAAAATCAATTACTGCATCAGCCTAACGTCAATGTGACATCAGCAGGTCAACGGGACACGGTCCGGGTCAAACCTGACAGTGGGTCCCGCGTGTCAGTGTGATTAATTAAACTAAAATTAATTTAAACTAATCCTAATTAGTTAACAGGGCTGGGCCCCACCTGTCATTGACTCAGGGGAGTTAACCAGGGCCCACCCGTGGTCAAACCCGGGTCGGCTGCACCGGCGTTTAGCCGCCGGCGAGCCCGACGCGGCGGCGAAAGTGGTTTTTGCCGTTCCGGCAACCAAACGAGCCGCGGAGGCCACCGGAGAGGAGCTGAGGATGAACCGCAGCTCTTGGTGGAGTCTGTTGGGGTCGGGGTGGCCGAAGTTGGCGTCGGCGACGACTTTGGCGGCCACCGGAGTTCGGTCGAAGTCGAACTTGACGCAAGAGGGGTCGGTGAGGTGCGGGGAGTAGCTAGTTAGGTGCTACGTGACGCGGTGAGCATGATGGACACCGTGGAGTGGCCGGAGGATGACCGGGAGCACGTCGGCAACGAGCTCCACGGTGGTGGGTGCGGTTGAGCTCCGGGAGGTTGCTACACGGCTCGTGAATGAGAGAGGGAGGGTAGGAGGGGTAGCTAGGCTCACAGCGCACCCGTAGAGGCCACCGGCGGGGTCGGGGACGAGCTGAGGCGGCGACGGTGTTGAAGGGGATCTCCGGCGACGGCGGTTCGGGCGAGGTCGTTGCGGTGG
This sequence comes from Triticum aestivum, assembly GCF_018294505.1. NCBI lineage: Eukaryota > Viridiplantae > Streptophyta > Magnoliopsida > Poales > Poaceae > Triticum > Triticum aestivum. The sequence continues at coordinate 567,614,352 of NC_057801.1, forward strand.
ACTCGGGCGTTGCGAGCGCTCGGGGCTCGGCTTGCTCGATGAAGTGGACAGCGGCGGAGCTCCTGGACACGACGAGAGGACGCACGGGCGGCGGGGAGCGCGGCTACGACGTAGGCACGGCGGCGGTAGCGTCGGCCATGGCTGGGGGGCGCGAGGGGGAGGAGCTGGAGAGGAGAGGGGGTGTCTGGGGGGTTCGGGGAAGAGAGGGGGAGCGATCCACGACGTCACCGGGCGAGGGGAGCGGTGAGGCGGCGAGCAGGTGCGTGGCGCGCGCTGCGGTCGCCGTCGGGCACCTGCCTGCCTGCCTGGCCGGCAAGCAGCTCGCTGGAGCGGTGCTGGGCTGGGCCGGCAGGTGGGCCGGGTGCTGGCGCGAGGTAAGTTTTTCTATTTTTTTTTCTGTTTTCTGTTTTTTAATACTTCTGCAACTTTGTTGAATTAATAAAAATACCTAGGCAACTCCTAAAATCACCAAACTACTCCTGGTCCATAGTTGGATTATTTCCAACATGAAACATTTTAGTTTGGAGATATTTGGGCATCTGAATATTTTATATAATTTTAAATGCCCAAATTCAAATATCTATGATTTAATTCAAAGACCCTAGGATGACCTAGGAAAATGTGCATCACTTTTGGCAGGGGTTCTGAACCAGGACAAAAATGATGGGCATTTTAGAAGGGCATTTCAGGTTCATTGAAAAAGTTTTTAGTAAACCCTAGTTGGTTTCAGAGGGGGCTGGGGGTTCTGTCATCCCCATTTCAGGTTTCTGATGAAAGAATAAACATGATGCAACACTCTAATGCATGACTAGCTAGGGTGTGACAACTCACCCCCACTCAAAAGAATCTCGTCCCGAGATTTGGGTTCCTCTAGGAAGAAGGCGGGATACTCGAGTCGAAGACGATCCTCCCTTTCCCAAGTTGCTTCATCCTCAGAATGGTGCGACCAATGAACTTTGAGAAACTTGATATTATGACGTCGAGTGGTACGCTCGGCCTGATCGAGGATACGAATGGGGTACTCTCGATACGTAAGATTATCTTGGAGATCAAGCGTTTCGTGGTCCACTCCACGGATAGGATCTGAGAAGCAACGCCTGAGTTGAGAAATGTGGAAGACATCGTGGACTCTGGAGAGATGCGGAGGTAGTTCCAACTGGTAGACAACTTCCCCTCGTTTAGCGAGAATACGAAAAGGTCCAATGTAACGGGGAGCCAATTTGCCTTTGATACCGAAACGATGGGTTCCCTTCAGAGGAGTAACCCGAAGGTAAGCCTTCTCGTCAACCTCGAAAGTCATAGCCTTATGTTTTCGGTCATATTGACTCTTTTGACGAGATTGGGCTGTTTTCAACTTTTCACGAACGATGCGAACTTGCTCTTCTGCTTCCTGAATCATAACCGGGCCAAAGAATTGTCTTTCCCCGGTTTCTGACCAGTTAAGGGGTGTCCGACACCGTCGTCCATAGAGAACTTCAAAAGGGGCTTTACCCAAGCTAGATTGATAGTTGTTGTTGTAAGCGAATTCGGCAAATGGAAGGCACTTCTCCCAATCCATCCCGAATGAAATAACAGAGGCTCGAAGCATGTCTTCTAGGATCTGGTTGACGCGTTCTACTTGACCACTAGATTGAGGGTGAAAAGCGGTGCTAAAAGAAAGGCGGGTTCCCATAGCATTCTGGAAACTTTCCCAAAATCGAGAGGTGAAAAGACTTCCTCGATCCGAGTTAATTTCCAGAGGAACACCATGGAGAGACACTATTCGGGAGATGTATAGATCTGCCAATTGACTAGCAGCTATACTCTCACGAACATGTAAGAAATGGGCCACTTTGGAAAGACGACCGACAACGACAAAGATAGCATTATTTCCTCTCTTGGTCCTGGGAAATCCGGTAATGAAATCCATACCAATTTTATCCCATTTCCATTCAGGAATAGCTAAGGGTTGAAAGGTGCCAGCAGGCCGTTGATGCTCTGCTTTTACACGACGGCAGACGTCGCAATTAGCAATATACTGAGCAATTTCTCTCTTCATCCTAGTCCACCAGAACCTCTGGCGTAGGTCCTGATACATCTTGGTACTACCGGGATGAATGGTGAGAGGAGATTCATGAGCCTCCTTAAGGATCAACTGCCGTAGATGCTGGTTTTTGGGAACCACTAAACGGTTCTCAAAGTACACAACACCATGATCATTTGTGGAAAAACAACTAGCACCTCCGCTAGCAATGTTCTCCTTGATTTTAGATATTCCCTTATCTCGCTTTTGGGCAGCGATGATTTGATCCGTAAGAGTAGGTTTCGCCACCAAGGTGGAAAGAAATACTTGAGGAACAATGTGAAGGTTAAGCTTCCGAAATTCCTCATGGAGAAGCGGTTGACTTTGTTGTAACATCAGGTTGTTACAATAAGATTTACGACTTAGCGCATCAGCCATGACGTTGGCTTTCCCTGGGGTGTAAGTTATTCCTAAGTCGAAATCTGTGATCAACTCAACCCAACGTCTTTGCCTGAGATTCAAATCCGGTTGGGTGAAGATATACTTCAGACTTTGGTGATCAGTGAATATTTCGCAACGATTACCGAGGAGGTAATGTCGCCAGGTCTTAAGTGCATAGACTACGGCTGCAAGCTCTAGATCATGAGTAGGATAATTCTCCTCATGTGGGTGCAATTGCCGTGAAGCGTAAGCAATTACGTGTCGATCTTGCATGAGAATGCAACCTAGTCCTTGTCGCGAGACGTCGCAGTAGATAACAAAGTCCTTAGAGAAGTCTGGCGGTACTAGTACGGAAGCAGAAGTCAGGCGTCTTTTCAGTTCCTGAAAGTTGTGCTCACATTGTGGAGTCCATTCGAACTTTTTATCTTTCTTGAGGAGTTCGGTTAGAGGTTTAGCAACTTTGGAGAAGTTCTCGACAAAGCGACGGCAATAGCTCGCTAAGCCCAGAAAACTCCGAACTTGCTTGACCGATTCAGGTGCAGTCCAATTAAGGACGGCTTGAACTCGCTCAGGATTAACAGCAATACCTTTACCAGATATTACATGACCCAGATAGGTCACTTCTCACAACCAGAATTCACATTTAGAAAATTTGGCATAAAGGCGATGCTCTCGAAGTTTCTTCAACACTAGCCTTAGATGTTCGGCATGTTCTTCCTCGCTCTTGGAGTAGATGAGTATATCATCGAGGTAAACCACGACGAATATATCCAAATACTCCATGAAGATTGAGTTCATTAACCGAGAAAAAGTGGCTGGAGCGTTGGTTAAACCGAAGGACATGACGGTGTACTCGTATTGACCATAACGAGTGACAAAGGCCGTTTTAGGAATGTCCCCGTTCCTGATTTTTATTTGATGGTAGCCCAACCTCAAATCCATTTTGGAGAAGACTGAGGATCCAGCGAGCTGATCATACAGGTCGTTGATCCTGGGGAGCGAATATTTGTTCTTGATTGTGACCAAATTGACAGGTCGATAATCTACAACCATCTGGTCCGTACCATCCTTCTTCTTGACGAAGAGGACGGGGCAAGCCCACGGAGATGAACTAGGTCGGATGAAACCCTTTTTCAAGGACTCATCGAGTTGTTTCTTAAGCTCGGCTAGTTCTAGTGGTGCCATCTTATAAGGTCTTCTAGCAATCGGGACGGTTCGTGGAATAAGGTCTATTACGAACTCAACATCCCTGTCAGGTGGAACACCTGGCAATTCCTCTGGGAAGACATCTGGAAAGTCACGGACTACCGGAACGTCCTCAAGGTCTGGCAAAGGGCTGGCGTTAAGAGAATATAACTGTCGCTTGGCTATTCGGGTCAAGACATTGACTATCTTCCCCGAGGGATGGGTGAGTTGAACAGTCCTAGAGAAGCAATCAATTTGGGCATGATGAGCTGACATCCAGTCCATACCCAAGATGATATTAATATCCGAAGATTTAAGGGCTATCAAAGATGCAAGAAAAACAAGTCTGTCGACTTGGATTTCGTTTCCATGGCTTACTCTAGAAGTTTGCCATTTGGATCCCGGAGTTTGAATTACCATAGAGGTGGGCATCTCACAGAATGTGGTGTTATGCAGACGAGCATAGCTCTCGGATATAAATGAATGAGATGCTCCTGTATCGAAAAGAACAGATGCCGGGTGGCAATTAACAAGGAGCGTACCGAGAACGACGTTGGGATCCTCTTGAGCTTCTTCGGCAGAGATACAGTTGACATGGCCACGTGTAGCGGTGGCCGGCTTGGCATGGAACACTTTTCCTGTCGGCTTGCCACGGCCAACAGCTTTAGCAGATTGGTTGGGGTTGGTCTGGGGACACTCGCGCATATAGTGGCCAGATTCCCCACACTTAAAGCAAGTCACAGAACTGGTACGTGGAGGAGCATTGTTGGTTGGACCACCATAGGGCTTGGCTGATGCAGACTGTTGAACGGGGCGAGGCGCCTGGAAGGATGGCCTCGGTGTGAACCTGGGTGGCAGGGCAGTGTTGGGCACCCACACGCGGCGCTTCTGAGGACCAGCACCGGATGAGGAACCCACGTCACGGCCATGCTTGCGTGTTGCGTCATAATCAGTCTGACCAGTCTCAGCACTGATGGCCTTGTTAACAAGCTTCTGAAAAGATGTGCACTCATGCAGACGGAGGTCGCGGCGAAGCTCAGGACTAAGTCCCTTACGGAACCTTGCTTGCTTCTTGGCATCAGTAGAAACTTCCTCAGTGGCATATCGTGCGAGGTTACCGAACTCCTTGCTGTAAGCATCCACAGAGAGTTGGCCCTGAGTGAAACTGCAAAATTCCTCACGTTTACGGTCCATGAGACCCTCCGGAATGTGATGTTCACGGAAAGCCTCGCTGAATTCAGCCCAAGTAGTGACATGGCCTGCTGGGCGCATAGCTCCATAATTCTCCCACCAAAGACTGGCGGGGCCTTCAAGATGATATGCAGCAAGGGTGACCTTGTCAGCCTCGGCTACTAGCGCGGAGCGCAGTTTGTGAGAAATACTGCGAAGCCAGTCATCAGCGTCGTGAGGCTCGACGGAGTGGTGGAACGTGGGTGGATGTAACTTGATGAAATCACTGAGTGACACCACGTTAGTCCTCTGATGGTGTGCTGTGTTCTGTTCAATACGCTCCAACAAACGGTTGGTCTCCCGCTTGTTTCTTTCGGCTTCCATCATAACCTCGGCTAGGGAAGGAGGATGAGGCAGATTTGCATTCCTGACTTCACTGCCTTCGGCCTGCTCTTGAGGAGCAGGGTTATTGCGCGTGTTGACCATCCTAGGTAAACAAGACAATGATTTAGTCAGAATGATAAGATTCCGACACAGGATACAGAATGTAAGGAATAACTCGGAATGCAAGATGATCATCCGTATGACATGGTAGATACAGAAACTGCTTCTTTATTCCATCGTCATACACACCATACAAGGCTTAGTACAAGACCAAACAAGGTACTATTACGGTGAAAAGAGGATTACATCTCATCGGAGGCATCCCAAGCTCCTATACATTATTTTTCTACACATCCGAAAGGCGGTACAAACTAGGTCATATCCCACGAGTCACGCAGGACGACAGACGACACAGCTAGTACGAACTAGTGATACTACCACTAACTCAGACCGATCCGTAGTAGTCCTCGTAGAAGTCACCTCCATAGCCTGGAAGCTCAACATGATCATCCGGGAACAGACGATCTCGCGGAGCTTGTGGACCATAGGGGCTAGGATGAGGTCTTGGACCAACAGACGGTGGCCTGCGGGGACCACGAGGTGGGGTGATGCCTCCTACATCACGCCAACCCATCACGTCTGGCAGAGCAGATCTCACAGGATAGAGATCGTGCATATCCGAATATCCAGCTTGCACCGCCGGTGCAAACCGAGTCAACGTGGCCCAATGGTCAGCACGGGTATTGAAGAGCTCTAGCCTCAAGGCCCGATTTTCACGGTCCTTATCCTCGAGCATCTCAGCAGTGGTGCGAGTCCTTGAATCCTCCTGAGTGGGGTCAGCATAGATAGCCTGGAGATACCCTTGTGCTCCCGGAAGTGATCCTGGCATATACCGGAAATCAGAGTCCCGAAATAGGCCAGACCTGACTCGCATGATGGTCATCATAGAGTAGGCGGCGTCCTGCACAGCCATCTCAATAGTAACCCCGAGTCCATAGGAGCAGTGAAGGGGCTCGGTGGATCCAGGATAAGATGGAAATATCCTGACAGTGCAGAGATACTGGCTTTGATTAAAGTCTCGAAATTGCTCTTTGACCGTGTACTCGGGATACCAACGGTATCCAGCCTCAGTCATTACCCTGACCAACATGGCGGTATGGCCGGGTACATCTAGGCATCAAGTCAGGTGAACCACTTGATTGAGGTCGCGAGTGGCCATCTGAAAGCACAACCATAATGCAAAGGCATTAGAATTTCTAGCAAAATTTCGGCAGCATAACAGCTGTAAATGCTCAAGAAGGATTTTGAGACATTTGACAAAGGATTTCATACACACTCAACATCATCATATCAAAGTTCTGAGTCCATCCTAACAACATAATGTGGTAGTAGAACTGAACTAGGCTTGTATCCATCAAACCTATAAGGTACTACTGATTAGTAACATGTGATCCTGATAGAGAGAATAGATCCTAATTCCTTAACCCCCGGTGGAAGAATAAAATGACTCAGATCAGAATGTCGTAAGATAAAGGAGTAAAAAGAGCCTTACGTTCCAACCCACAAACAATTCCCCTACATATAACTAAAGAATTTCTAGACTCAACATCGACCAGTTTGGCTTGGAGAACCTACAGGCAGTCCGGCTCTGATACCAATGCTGTCAGGACCCCGACTCGATGTCACATCGATCTAGCCTGTAACACCTCATATCACTTTGCGGCCTCACGCACGGTATCCCCACGGGTGTCGCCTTACCTTTGCCCGGGACCTTTTGCGCCTTTTGGCTCACGTATATGATAGTGTCGCTAGCATCCATATGATAAGGAGCCCGGGCTGACATGACTAGTCGTAAACCCAAAGTGGCACAGACTTACAGGGACAGGCATCCATGACCCAGCTTCGAACGTGTCGGTCATCAGCAAGTGGGTCCGGGCTGTAGCACTGGGCTAGCAGGACTCCGGTAAACCGGGCTGTAGCGGGCTAACAGGACTCCGGTACTCAATGCGTGACAGTTCCCCGAAGGGACAGACACCGGAACGAAGAAGGACACATGCCGGCCAGCCTAAGTGTTCCAGAGCAGTAGCAAGCTACCATGGCTCAGCGGTAACACTAGGAGACATTTCCCGGTAAGAGAGGCTACTAAAGATAAACAACTAGATAGTCAGATCCCACACATACCAAGCATTTCAATAACATACACACAGTATGCTCGATATGTGCAAATACAACATGGCATCACAACATGACTCTACGACACAAGTACTTTATTTAAGGCTCAGAGAGCCATACATAACATACACATAGGTACGGGTCACACGACCCAGCATTCAAGTCATACAGTCATACAAACCAGCAGCGGAAGTAGCTTGTCTGAGTACAGACAACTAGTAAAATAAAAAGAGGCTTGGGAAGCCTAGCTATACTACGTGGTCCTTCACAAGCTCAGGATCACCACCTGGGCCTTAGCCTACTCATTGATGTCAACGTCTACGAAGAACCCATCAGAAGGGGTTGCAGCGTCTTCTGTAAAAAATGTAAATTACAGCAACATGAGTACAAAGGTACTCAACAAGACTTACATCAGATCCTACATACATGCACATTATCAAGAAGGGTTGGTGGAGTTGTTGCAGCAAGCCAGCTTTGACTCTTGGCTAGGCTATCCTACGAGACTCCAACTTGAAATGGTTTTGCGCACACGAGTCCACTACTCACCACTTCAACACACTACCGAGGATCCACCTCCGTCTTCCTACGGAAGAGCCATCCTCGGCACTCACACTTATCTTGAGGCTTTTAGTAGTTTCCATTTACTTGTCTATGAACTGTATAGGCAACCAAGTAGTCCTTTACCGCGGACGCGGCTATTCGAATAGATCATGTTAACCCTGCAGGGGTGTACTTCTTCATCCATGTTTCCACCACTTAGCGTCTGCACACGACATGTGCTCGGCAGACTTCAAGCGAAAGCCGACGTGGGTGTAGACCATGACCTACCTAAACACCTAAGTCTCTAGTCCAGGTTTATCGCCTATTCAGGTTCCATCCATGAGGAGACCCGGCCGAGGTTTCGCTCACAGCCCCAAACGATGTGAACAGGGTTCCCGAGATACCTAACCGGTATTCGATACACCGTGCCACGTACCTACCGCATCACAGCCCACCCCTACGGTCAGCGCTGTCCACGGCCTCCAGTAGGCTACAAACACCAGAAACTACTTGCAACTCCTGGACAGAGAACTAGGGTGGATAAGAAGTCGAGCGGGGTCATATTTCAGGGCCCAAAGCATGGTAGTAGTTGTATCTTAAATCACGCATACAGATCTCAGTGCTTAAGGTCGGCTTCAATGAAACAACCCACCATGTACTCCTACATGGCCTCTCATCGATACCTTTACCAAATCGTGTTCACCACACCACTCTCATTACCGACATAATCATTTCACTCTAGCCCATCACCCAGATGAACCAGACCTGACACGACTCTAAGCATAGCAGGCATAGCAAGGTAGGAACAACACATACATATGGCTCAAACAACTCCTACACATGCTAGTGGGTTTCATCTAGTTACTGTGGCAATGACAGGTCATGCAGAGGAAGTGGGTTCAACTACCGTAACACACAGCAGTTTGAACGCGTTGTCTTAATGCAGTAAAAGAGAGCAGGAGCGAGAACATGGGATTGTATCGATATGATCAAATGGTTGGTTGCTTGCCTGATGGTTCGATGCACTGATATGGTTCTTCGTTAGGGTAATCACGATACTCCTCGGAGGCAGAACCTGCCGCAAAGAACACCGATACACAACCATCACCAAACAATGTGCAACAATATGATGCATGCATGAAACATGGCAATATGAGTGTGTTGGGCTAATGCAACTAAGACCAGAAGGGTTTGAGCCAATTTGAACCAAAGATTCAAATTTCAAACTCATACATGGCCCTTTAAAGTGTTTTACCTTGTTCTGCATTAAACATCAAGTTAACTTGTTTAATCATGCATGAAAATAGTACAGATGGATAGATTGGATTTTTCTGATCATTTTTCATATTTAATTTGTCTGATTTGGAGTTACAGATTAAAAGTTATGAATTTTTGAAATTTAAACTATATTCTGGAATTTCCTATATTAGATTAAATCCAGAAAATCAATTACTGCGTCAGCCTGACGTTAATGTGACATCAGCAGGTCAACGGGACACGGTCCGGGTCAAACCTGACAGTGGGTCCCGCGTGTCAGTGTGATTAATTAAACTAAAATTAATTTAAACTAATCCTAATTAGTTAACAGGGTTGGGCCCCACCTATCATTGACTCAGGGGAGTCAACCAGGGCCCACCCATGGTCAAACCCAGGTCGGCTGCACCGGCGTTTAGCCGCCGGCGAGCCTGACGCGGCGGTGGAAGTGGTTTTTGCCGTTCCGGCAACCAAACGAGCCGCGGAGGCCACCGGAGAGGAGCTGAGGACGAACCGCAGCTCTTGGTGGAGTCCGTTGGGGTCGGGGTGGCCGGAGTTGGCGCTGGCGACGACTTTGGCAGCCACCAGAGTTCGGCCGAAGTCGAACTTGACGCAAGAGAGGTCGGTGAGGTGCGGGGAGTAGCTAGTTAGGTGCTACGTGACGCGGTGAGCATGATGGACACCGTGGAGTGGCTGGAGGATGACCGGGAGCACGTCGGCGACGAGCTCCACGGTGGTGGGTGCGGTTGAGCTCCGGGAGGTCGCTACACGGCTCGAGAACGAGAGAGGGAGGGTAGGAGGGGTAGCTAGGCTCACAGCGCACCCGTAGAGGCCACCGGCGGGGTCGCGGACGAGCTGAGGCGGCGACGGTGTTGAAGGGGATCTCCGGCGACGGTGGTTCGGGCGAGGTCGTTGCGGTGGACTCGGGCATTGCGAGCGCTCGGGGCTCGGCTTGCTCGATGAAGTGGACAACGGCGGAGCTCCTGGACACGACGAGAGGACGCACGGGCGGCGGGGAGCGCGGCTACGACGTAGGCACGGTGGCGGTAGCGTCGGCCATGGCTGGGGGGCGCGAGGGGGAAGAGCTGGAGAGGAGAGGGGGTGTCTGGGGGGTTCGGGGAAGAGAGGGGGAGCGATCCACGACGTCACCGGGCGAGGGGAGCGGTGAGGCGGCGAGCAGGTGCGTGGCGCGCGCTGCGGTCGCCGTCGGGCACCTGCCTGCCTGCCTGGCCGGCAAGCAGCTCGCTGGAGCGGCGCTGGTCTGGGCTGGCAAGTGGGCCGGGTGCTGGTGCCAGGTAAGTTTTTCTATTTTTTTCTGTTTTCTGTTTTTTTAATACTTCTACAACTTTGTTGAATTAATAAAAATACCTAGGCAACTCCTAAAATCACCAAACTACTCCTGGTCCATAGTTGGATTATTTCCAACATGAAACATTTTAGTTTGGAGATATTTGGGCATCTGAATATTTTATATAATTTTAAATGCCCAAATTCAAATATCTATGATTTAATTCAAGGACCCTAGGATGACCTAGGAAAATGTGCATCACTTTTGGCAGGGGTTCTGAACCAGGACAAAAATGATGGGCATTTTAGAAGGGCATTTCAGGTTCATTGAAAAAGTTTTTAGTAAACCCTAGTTGGTTTCAGAGGGGGCTGGGGGTTCTGTCATCACCATTTCAGGTTTCTGATGAAAGAATAAACATGATGCAACACTCTAATGCATGACTAGCTAGGGTGTGACAAAGGATTCACTCGTGTCACATCAAGTAAATCTTATTGATTTACTGTCTAAATCTTATTGATTTAATGTCATGTTTTCTTTCCTATCCTGCAATTTTATGATGCAGGTTTTGCCATGTGACATTCATCACAGAATAAACCATTTGGTTTGCTCTACGATGGCTATTTTTGTAGGTTTCACTTCTTATGTCGTGTCAGTAACGAAGGCACTGTCCATCACTTATATTACTGGAAAAAATTGGATCAGTCTGTTGTCTGAGTACAAGCTGAATCCCTATGATGAACTGCAGTTTGGTTTAACAAAAACGCCACAATTAGTCCTTCTCACGTTTAAAAGAAATGAAGAAAAAAACTGGATCACGGTCACGGATCCTAGTCAAGTTAGAAAGCTGATCATAGCAGACCAGACACGATCGCCGCTATCTCGCACATCGGTACCACCTTCAGCAATGGATCATGCACCGACAGTTGCTCTAGCACTGACAGCGACAGTAGCTCAGTCTGATCCAGCTGAGGATTGGGCACCGATCGTGTCAGTGGATCAGTCTGATCTACCGGAGGATCGGGCATCGACACCGGCACCTGCTCCGACATCGGCACCAGCTCTACATGGAGCACCATCTCCGGCTGCAGCAGCGACTTCGGCACCTGCACCAACACTTGCACTTGCATCTGCTCCGGCCCGTGCAGTTGCACCGGCAACAGACTAGGCTGCAGTTCGCACTTCATATACCAAAGTCCTTACAAAAACCGACATGTCCACCTTCTTGGTAAGCATTGGCCGCCCAAGTGCTTCGTTCTTTTTTCTTTCCATGTTGTTTCACATGATTCACTGTGTTGATCTAACTATTTCGGTATGTCTTCTCGTTTGCAAACAGAGAATTCCTAGAGCAATGAGGGAGACGTTCAACAATCCGGGCGACCGCGGCCAAGTTTCTCTTACCATGCGCAGCCTTGGTGTGAATGAACCTGTTCAATATACCGTAAGTACAAAGGATGGTCGCATGATGATTGATGCTAAAGGATGGTCAAGGTTCAAATCTAAATCATATCTTGCGGTAGGGGATGATGTCAAAATTGAACTTTCTCGGCAAGGAGAGCTGGTCCAATCAACTTTGAAATTCTTTAGTAGTAGCACGCAACTGCCGAACTGGTCTATCCTCCAAGAGATTTTGATGCAATAATCTGGAATGGTGAAACAAGTGTCCTGTGTGTATAAGTAGTACGACAGTATTATTTATCACATGGTATATCATTGATAGAATTGCAACTCTGATTGCTGGTTAGGAATTGTCGTTCGATTTCATTCCAACAGTTGTCGTGCTTTATTCAATTTTGTGTATTCACCTTGCGACAACATCTAAAACCAGCACCGTACCAATTGCTTGCAATATGAAAAGCGCTGAGGTAGAACACATGGGCCCCCAAACATGAAGGGTGGGCATGCGGCCCAAAGTCCAGAACCGTGAGCCTGTCTGAGTATTATATTCTCAGTTGAACCCCCATAAAAAAAGCTGAACCCCCATAATGCCCGTGCGTTGCAGAGGGAGTATATTTCTCGGCAAGGTGAGCCTGTCTGTGATATAAAAGATTTGTATATTTCTTTACAGAGGGAGTATCTCTCTGTCAAAAAATATATTTATGTGTAACTAGTTACTCCTGTCTTTCTACTTCCTTTCTCTGATATGTGGGGCAACCGGCAACAGGATCCACGTGCCATATGCACAAATTAGAGTGCACAACTGCAGGGTAGACACACCCCGGTCGTAGCGCCGCAGTAATGCCCAATGAGCCGTCAAATCACAAACCCCCCCCCTTTCCAGCTTTAGCAGTAAGCTGGATGGACGAAGCGGCAATATTTCACTGGGCCTGAATCCCCTTCACCCTCATCTGCTTGTTCAGAGAAAACCCCCTCTCGGCGATTGCATAGGGGTTTCTCATGGAGAACCAGGTATGAATTCTTCATCCATCCCCGATAAATCCAAGTCCCTTGGTCGCAGGTAATCCTAGGATGGCAGCCGCCGCCGTTGATGCATTTTTCTTCCTACTGAATCTAGTGTGTTTCATTTGCAGTGCCCAAAGTGCAAGTACCCTACAGGTTTCTGCGCCCTCGGCGAAATGCCACACTTGTTCCTTCTCATCCTAACACAGGATTTTGAAACGCGCACAGTATGTTCCTAAAATCCTCTTTTCTATCCGGGAGGGTGGGTTTTTTTTGAACATGCTGTCGACTAATTTGGAAATTTGGATTGCTATATTTGGATAAAAGGTACTACTAGTACGATGATCAACACTGACGTGAAGGAGGAAGTTATTTCTAGATTTGGATAGGGAATCACTACAAAAAAAAGACACATCCGTGACATTTTGGGTCGAACGAATTTTTTTCCTGTCATACATATGACACTTCTATGATGATAATTGTGACAAAACCCGGTATCATCATAGATGTGGTGGGCTCCTACTTCTATGACAAAAAATCATGACAGAAAATGGGCTTTTCGTCCTGGGCGGGCCGGAGACGCAGCTGCATGATGTTCTTTGGGCCATCCATGACGGAAAAAATAGTGGTAGAAGCGAGGGCGAGGAAAATTTCGGGGAGTTCCCGGTTACGTGGATGGTCGGGGGCCGAGCGATGCGCGTTTCTCTCGTACACGTACACGCGTGTGTGCGACGCGTTGGCTCTAACTGAACCCGAGCGAGGCGTTGGGCTCTAACTGAACCCAAGCGATTGCACTGCAGGCTACGCGTTACTGAACCCGAGCGATCGATTCCTTCGCTACTACTGCTAACTGAAGTCGATCAATGCTACCTCTCTGGATGAACAATGAGCGTTGCGGGGGG